>NW_016107316.1:527893-536714 GCF_001604975.1 Cebus imitator
TAGAGACGGGGTTTCACCATGTTGACCAGGATGGTCTCGATCTCTTGACCTCGTGATCCACCCGCCTCGGCCTCCCAAAGTGCTGGGATTACAGGCTTGAGCCACCGCGCCCGGCCGGATATGCTTATTTTATGCACTATAAATTATTTGTTGTTTTAAAACTTTTAGGAAAAACACATAAATTATCAATGATTACAGTGACAATGAATGCACAAGATTGTACCTAGAAACTCTATACCCCCAGTTTCTCTTTTGGAGGCCACTTTGTGAAACAAATCACCCCAAAACGTATTGGCTTATGACAAGTTACTCTACAGTCCCACTGGCTGGGGTCCAGTGGGCAGCCTCACTCACAATGCCTTGTGTGCATGGTCAGTTGGTAGTTGGGGCTGAGGTCATCTTACTGGGCTGGACATCCATGGGGTCCTCTTTTACTCCCAGTCGGGTGCTCAGCTGGGATGACTGAGGCTGGCCCCTCCTTTAGCCCTTTCCATGTGGCCTCTTCATGCCACCAGCTTGGACTTCCTCACTGCATGGTGATCTCAGAGATGTCTGGATTTGTTACATGGTGACTGTAAGAGTGAAGCCAAGAAACCAAAACCCTTTAGACCATAACCGTCCCACTATAAGCAAACACCACAGAAAAGACTGTGGCCCCAACTCTACCCCCATCAACGAAGGCTGAGTGGAGAGCTAGATGTCCACCCTCAGCCTGCTGTCAGGAGGCGCCACCCTGAACAACAGGATGGTATCAGAGAAGGTGCAGTGGGGAGCAGACAGGCATCCCTCCAGGTCAGCAATGAGCTCTCTCACACAGCATCAGCAGAGGCCACCTGGGAACCTAAGCACCACCCGCCCCATCCACCACCCAGGGGATAATCAGGCACTTCTCTCTCCCAGTTGGGGTTGTCAATGTTGAATAAGAACTGGGACATTCACCACCTTCCAGTGGTAAGATGCATCTACCCTACAGTGTCAGTGGAGGCCCCATGAGGAGCCCCCCTCCCAAGCCAGGTCACTATAATAGAAGATTCAAATGAGCTCCAGATCATAGCATAACCCCCAAAATGCCCAGGTTTCAATTTAAAAAAAATTCAACATTCCAAGAACCAGGAAAAGTTCAACATGAACAAGAAAAGACAATCAACAGTTGCCAACATTGAGGTGACACAGATGTTGGAATTATCTGACAAGGATTCTTCAGGGGCCATCAGAAAAATCTTCCAATGAGCAATTACGAACAGACAAAAAAAAAAGATGAAAAAATAGAAAACTCAGCAAAGAAGCAGAAGATGTAAAGAAGAATGAAAGGGAAATATTAAAACTAAAAAATACAATAACCAAAATAAAAACTCATTGAATGGGCTCAAAAGCACAATGGCAAAGGCAGAGGAAACCATCTGTGAACCAGAAGATAGAACAACAGAAATTATCCAACTGAACAACAGAGAGAAAACATATTTTTAAAAAATACATTAACATAGTCTCAGGGACCTATGGGATTATAATAAAAGATCTAACATTAGCATCATTGGAGTTCTGGAAAGGCAGGAGAAAGAAGGCAGGGCTGAAAAAGTAAGTGAAGAAATAATGGCTGAAAATTTCCTGGGTTTAGCAAAAGAAGCTGAGAGAACCTCAAACAGAATCCATGCCAAGATAGACCACAGGCGAACTTCAAAAATGAAAGACAAAGAAATCAAGGAGAGAGAAACCACACCTTACTTACAGTGGGGAAAAAGCAATTCAAATAGCAGATTTCATAAGAGAAACCTTGATGGAAGGAAGAAAACACCACAGTATGTCAGGTGCTTAAAGGAAAAAACACTGTCAACCCCAAATTCTATATCCAGCAAAAACACCCTGCAGGACTGAAGATGAGAACAAGACTTCACATGCAGGAAAACTACGGGAACATGTAACCAAAACCAACATATGTACCCTAAAAGACCATCCAAAAAATGCTCTTGAAACAGAAGGAATTAATCAAAGGGAGAATAATGGAATATCAGAAAGGAAAAAGAGAAAATGTGGGTAAGTATAACAGATTTTCCTTCTCTTGATTTCTAAAAGCAAGTGTCCAGTTCCTTAAAGCAGGGGTCCCCAAATCCCAGGTAGTAGGCTGTTAGGAATCCCATGCAGAGCAGGAGGTGTGCAGTGGGTGAGCATTACTGTCTGAGCTCTGCCTCCTGTCAGATCAGCCACAGCATTAGTTCTCACAGGAGTACAAACCCTACTGTGAACTGCACATGCTAGGGATCTAGGCTGCAGGCTCCTTAGGAGAATCTAATGCCTGAGAGATCTGAGGTGGAACAGTTTCATCCCAAAACCATGCCCCCAGGTCCCCATCACCCATATCCCCCAGCCCCACTCCCTCAACTCCCCCAACCCCCCATTGGAAAAACTGTTTTCCACAAAACCTGTTCCTGGTGCCAAAATGGTTGGGGATCGCTGCCTTAAAGGGTCCAAGTGGCTGATTCTCACCCAGTAGTCTGCCCGCTGCAGGGCACACTGAAGAGGCAAATTATTCATCTGACGCTTCTCAAATCGTGGTCATCTTACCACCTGCATCAGCATCGCCATGCTTGCTTAAAATGCTATATTCTGGGCTGCTCACCAAACCTACTGAATCGGAATTTGTACAGGTGGCCCCAGAACTCCGGGTGTAAACAGGGGTTTCTTACATACACTAAGGTTTGAAAAGTCCTAAAATGTCAGTTGACCTTTAGTTCACAAAGGGTCAAGCTCAGTCACTCAGTGTTAACTTTGGAGGAAAGTGGGAACAAACTGTTTTCACAGACTCCTAGCTCTGGGCAATCCAGTTGCCCAGGATGAATGCATTTCAAGGTTAAAAGAGTAATCAATACCCCACCAGGAGTCAAGGTTACACACCCCTGCACGATGACAGGTTGTCCTAGGAAGTGTGGCCGGAGTCTAAGCCACCACTGAGGAGTCTGTCATACATGGGTGCCTGTGCTTTTTCCTCTCTGAAATGGGGGCAGCATCTGCCTTTCCAAACTCTTAGGGTCAAGGTGAACAGCAAAAGAGGTGTGCCGTGCACAGGCTTTTAAAATATTAGTTGTTTTTACCTAAATCGAATGTTTACTCTCTCCTTAAAGAGGGCTGTTGTGTCACCCTTTTTTCTTTGAAATGGAAAGTTTCTATATTCTTCACCCAGAATCCTAGAAAGGCAGGCATGATGGTTAAAATTAAATGTAGACCTTAATGTACCCAGTCTTTTCTGCAGAGTCCTGAAGGGCAGTCCGAGGACTAAACAGAGGGGGCCCTGGTGTCAGCAGCAGTGGGAAGAGGTGGGAAAGAGCCCAGGACCCCCCGCAGAGCTAACCAGGCCGTTTTGCTCTCCACCAGCTGGAGGCCTTCCCCTCCGCGTCGCCTCTGCCCGCGGTGTCTCCAGGTTCCCTCCTGGAGATGCGGCCCTAGGTCTTGCCCCTCCCGCGGAATGGTTCGAGGTGACGCGCGACAGGCGCACGGCTGGGGTCTTGCAGGACCCATGCACGCACTCCCTCTAACTGGAAAGGAGAAGTCTGCAAACTGTCATTATGAGGAGAGGGTTGAATGTGGGAGTGAAAGCCTTAAAGATACAGCAAGGGAAGGAAGGGGTTCGAACTACTGAAAAAACAAATCTGTCCACCAGCCAACTTGCGCTGGCGCCGCCTGGGTGCCTCCAGTGCCCGGGCGATGGGCTCGCCTGCCTCCGGGGGCCAAGAAAGATTCATGCTCCAAAGCGCCGGAGGCGCAGGACAAGCGTCTCCCGGCCAAGCCCTAGCCTGTCCCAGCGACCGGGACAGGGTGGACGGGGCGCACCAGGGTGGCTGCCCCAGCTGGGAGCGCACGTGGTGCAGGGCAGGCGGGTTCCTCCTCACTTAAGTCATGGACTTGGCTCGCTGCGGCGGAGCCGGCGCGCGAACGTGGCTTGAGCCAAAAAAGAAAAAACGCACACAATGTGTTTCTTGTTAGGGACTGCAAGCCCGGGCCTCGGGTTTTGCTTTTGGTGCCGCATTATAATATTAAGATGCAGTTTGATTCCGGACAAGCCCGCCCTTGTCGCTGGCTGGGGCGGATTCCCACGGACGCCTGTGGGCAGAGGGGGGCGGCCTGGGCGCTGCACTCTGCGGGGAGTGGGGGGAGCGCACAGCGGATGGAGGGGGGTCCCTGCATGACCCAGGCTCCTGCGGTGGCCGGACCCCAAGACGCGCGCCTCCAGGCGGCGCAGACTCGGCGACGCCAGCCCTGCTCCCGCCAGTTCGCGGGCGGCCCAAGATTGTTTTCCAAGACCTTATCTCTTGCTGA
The DNA here is from genome assembly GCF_001604975.1 of Cebus imitator. NCBI lineage: Eukaryota > Metazoa > Chordata > Mammalia > Primates > Cebidae > Cebus > Cebus imitator. The sequence continues at coordinate 532,202 of NW_016107316.1, forward strand.
AGTTAATTTTCTTTTTTAATTTGGTGACCGGAACAAAAGTCACAGGAAAATCCTTTGTGAAAGCTAAACGCAGCCACAAATCGGGACACTTCACAGCATTTGTAACAAAATATTTGCAGTGCCCGTAGTTAAATCGGCCCCTCCGCCAAACTTCCCAAACTCTGCTTTCCTTGAGCCAAGCTGAAAAATGATCTCCCTAAAAGGGAATCAGAAGGTTGCAAGCAATTGGATGTTGCACGGAGTTCTACCTGGCACTCGCGCTCTGGGCACACAGGACCGCGCGGGAATCCTGGAAGGAATGACGGCCCGGATGGTGGCAGCGAAGGGGAGGAGCCACTGTTGAGCCGTTGTAGTCCGTGAAACGCTTTGTTAATGCCATTTACTAGCTGTGTGCAACAAGAAGTGTAAGAGATTAGGCAGGTCTTCAAAAAATACCCAAAAAGGGAAAAATAAACATCCCCTTGTTTGCTTTTTGTGGCTTTGCTCATTTTCTTCCCCTCGCGTTGCCCTTCATCTAAAGCTGTTTTAAACCCAAAATCGGTTATCTGGTTTCAGGGTAAGGGCTCCCTCTTGCCAAGGTATTAAATAAACAAGTACAGCAAAAACTTGAATCCTTATGTAATCCAGATGCCGTTTCCTCGAAAACCACAACAAACGTTGCTAAACCAGATAACAGGACTAGGAACATTTGCCCCCCCCCCCACTCCGCCCCCCACTCCACAACACACAGCCTCCGCCCCCGGCTTTAGGGCCAGTAGAGAACATTTATGTCCAAGAACTCCTCTCCGGGACAGACGATAAATAACTGCTACTAACGCTCTCAACTGCAGATGAGCACCCTTGAGGGATCCGGATGCCATAAACTGTCCGGGAATGTTGGCATCTGGTTCTTAAAATGGAACTTTCCCTGGAGATAAAGTCAGGACCCAGGAGGCGTCTGCATTTGCAGGCTGACTTGGAAGTTTCTTGCCAAGATGTTCTCAGTCGAAAACGGTGCATTAGAAAGGGGCTGGGTCTGGCCCGCGCTTTGTAGTGGTAATGAGAGCGCGAATCGCGCTAGGCTCTGCGCGGGAGGCGCCAACGAGCTGGAGGACTGGGGCTGCACATCCTCCCGGCTCTCCCAGGGCGGAGAAGGGGGCTGTTCTAGAAAAAAATCTAATGGTTTTGGGCAACCTCGAAGAGTTCCGAGGAGTTAGGCAGTAGGACGATACGGGGATGGGGGGGTCTTTCAAAAATACTTTTAGGAGTCCAGGATCAAAGCCATCCGACGAGAAACCGAAATGATCCAAAGGAATAAATAAATCTCGCCATGCGCTAACATAGTGACCTTCTCCCATCCACCCTTCCCTCGAGCCAGCCCCACCCCGAACGCCTCGGTTGCAAAAACAAAATAAAGCAAAACCTTTTGCTTTGGCAACCTCTAAGCCACATTATGCCCTCTTTTGCAACAGGAAGATTTCTTTTCTCCCTCTCCCGGCTTTTTTTCCTTCATCCTGCCCTCCGCTCCTCACCCCCCTCCCCCTTTTCTTTTCTTCTCCGTCCTCCTTCCTTCCCCAAATCACTCGAAACTTAAGACGTGCAGCGGCTGCAGGTGCGCGCGGGGCCGGCGGCCGGGCCGGGGCGAGCCTGGGACTGCCGGGCCTCGCAGGCATTGATCAGCTGGACGCGCGCGCTGAGTGACGGCGCGGTTGCCATGGCAGCCGCCTGAGCGGCGCCGGGAGGACAAGGCTGCCGGGCGGCGTGAATGGGCGGCGTCACGCGCCTGGCGCCAGAGAGTCTGCTCCGGGGCTCCGGCTCCGGCCCCGCCGCGGCCTGGCCCGCGCGCCGCCGCTGCCGCTGCCAATTCATCACCTGTCAGGGATCACTCGCGGGGTCACGGGCGGAATGGACACAGCTGTGAGAACAAAACCGGGGGAAGAAAGGCGAGCGCTCCCCATTGCGCCAGATGTGCAGGGAGGACCTTGAGACGCACCCCCCGCCCCCGCAGGCTCCTCCCGTTCCCCCCCCCCACCCGCGGCGCATCACGCGGGGATGGCAAAGACTGCCGGGCCAGTGCAGAGCTCAGGGCCCAGAGCTGCTTCTGATTACCGCAAGGGGCCCGGACGCCGGAGCTGCGGCCGGCCCTAGAGGCGGCGTGAGCGAGCCTTGGAGACAGGCTGGGGGACCGGACAGGCAGGTCTGTCGCTGCCACGGGGTGGGGGCGTCCCGGTGGGGAGTCCAGGGGGACCGCACCGACACCCACCAGCGGAAGCTCTGCACACCTTCCCACCGCCCGCGGATCTGGCGCTCCGGCAGCAGGGGCCCTTTGAACTTTGGAGGCCTCAAATGCAACCCCACCAATGGACAGATTTTGACGTGCCTTAAACCCACCCTGAAAATGCTCCAACACGATATCCCCCCGCGAAAACAATTTTTAAGGTTATTTCATATTGGGCGTGCTGAAACAGACACACTAGTGAGTTAGGCCTTGTTTAAATCATTAACTTATACAGCTTTGTAATCCCCTTTAAATGATCTTTAAATGAATGTAAAACTGGGTAGCGTGCCAATAGAATCTTAAACACAGCCAGGCAGACTGGACTCTGACATGGCAGCTAAAGAAAGAAACACCAGAAAATTTTCACCATATTTAGCCATTTTTCTACATCAGGGTACAGAAATGATCATGGGAGAAGGCACTGCCTTAATCAACTTTGCAAAGTGTAAAGTGAAACCGCACAATGCTCATTACCGCCCAGCCCAGAGCCTGGCTGTCGGGATAATGAGGCTGGCACGGATGTTAACATACGGTGTCCTTGGAAAAAGCTAGGAATGCGTCAGTATCGAAGAGCTGCAATGTCCAAGAATCATAAGTAATAATTTGAGAATCCCAAAGATGTTTGTTTACATTGGCTATTATTGTAAAATAGTCAAAGTATAACATCATGAACCAAAATAGTGTCAAAACAAAATCTGTTCCACTGTGGCACGTATGTGACAGAAACACATGCACACAAAGCACATCAAAAGGCTCGAACTGTGGGAGGACTCGGATAGTAAATCACTTCCAGACTTAATATCAGAAGAGACGCGGTGCATCCAACGCGGTCAGGGACGGAGTCGCAGGCAGCATCGTGAGCCTTGGGGAGGCCCTAGGCAGATTTCTGGCTGGACAGGAAACCACTCACCTTCTCCAAACTGAGGGTGCTGAATGTCATGAAGGTGATCTCCACCTCAAAGCCACCCATTCTGCCTCCCTGGAGAGGCGTCCTGGGGGGGCATGGCTGTCACGTGAAGGTCAGAGACAGCCGGGTCCACCAGCTGAGAAATTAATCATTAATTGAAGGAAGGAACAGTGTTTCCCCGTCACTGAGCTTTCCTTTCAGCCTCTAGGGCTGCCCCTTCCTCTTTCTTAAATGCAGAGGTAGAGATTGAGGCAGAAAGTAAGATTTGAATATTGCCTTTCCTGGGGTTGTCTAGTTTATTGTTTTTTAGAGAAAATATGATTTTCAAAACACGAAACTGACACAGTGTGCTCAAGACAGAAGTCAAGATAAGCTAGAATTATGTGAGAATTAAGGTATTTGAGTAAATAACTATAAACTTTTTAAAAATTTAGACTAAAAGAATGAGTTCTTAAAGATTTACAGGCAAAAAAAAAAAAAAAAAAAAAATACCTGAACCTCTATTCAGCACCAGTGCTGAAAAAATTCCAAAACTCATACATGACAGAATTTTTTTTTTTCCGTAAATAGTGCGAAGATGTCAATCAATGGCTAGGGCCACCTATCAGTCACAAAGCTTTAGAACGCCTCTAGGTGTTGGAATGTGACACCAGAAATCACAATTCGTACATAATTAATCACATTACTTTGCCGTCTACTCTGAAGGGCACAGACCGGCAGCCTTTCAAGGGCAGCGTATGTAAATGCAGTTTCAATATGCAAATTCTCCTAATAGTTTCCGATTAATACGATCATCAGAATAGCCTGCCTCCTTTTTGGAAAGGAACCCTGAAAGCGCCCTGCCTGGGAGAGCTCCTTAGCGACCGACCGGCGAGGCTGGGCATGGTTTCCAATAAGTACTCATTCTCCTGAGTTTACAGTAATGCCTCCCGCGCTGCTCCGGGTTGCAAAAGCCCACACTAAACCTGTCGTCGAATGCCTGCGTGGGTGGTTTGTTTGTGTTAACATAACTTTTCCTTATCTGAAGAGACGAACTCACTCTACAAACGTGACTCTTCAGTGGCAACCTAATTTGCGTTTTCACTTTCTTCTGAAATGCTTTCTATCTTTCCTCACGCTCTCTCTCCGAGGGGTTGCAGTGAACTGAGGCTTCCCCACTGCGGTGCTGACCTCGCCCCTGTCGCTGTGATTTTTAGGGCTGCCGACAGCTCCAAGGTGTGCAACGCTTGGTCTGGCAACACCCTCACGACGAAGGTCTTGCCTCGCCCTTGGAATTAGAATTAAGAATGTACATTTAGGATCCCTGGGTCTGCCCCCTCCACCGTCCCCCTCCTCCTCCCCCCTCCTCC
>NW_016107316.1:537137-554510 GCF_001604975.1 Cebus imitator
CCTCCCCGCTCCCCGCCCGCCCCGCGCTTTCTGTACTGTACTCTATTTACCACCCCAGCTGGGCTCGCGCCCCGCCCACCCCACGGGGATTGGCTGCTAACGCGGAAGAACCGAGCCCTCGCCCCGCGCCCGCGCCCGCCAATGGAAGCGCCCGCTCGGCTTGATGGACACGCCGCCTTCCGCCAATGGGGAGGAAGGGAAGCCCGAGCGTGTGGCCCCGGCGAGTGCTGATAAAAGCCGCCCCGCCGGGGGCTCGGGCTTCATTCTGAGCCGAGCTCGGTGCCAAGCGCAGCTAGCTCAGCAGGCGGCGGCGGCAACGGCCTGAGCTTCAGGGCAGCCAGCTCCCTCCCGGTCTCGCCTTCCCTTGCGGTCAGCATGAAAGCCTTCAGTCCCGTGAGGTCCGTTAGGAAAAACAGCCTGTCAGACCACAGCCTGGGCATCTCCCGGAGCAAAACCCCGGTGGACGACCCAATGAGCCTGCTGTACAACATGAACGACTGCTACTCCAAGCTCAAGGAGCTGGTGCCCAGCATCCCCCAGAACAAGAAGGTGAGCAAGATGGAAATCCTGCAGCACGTCATCGACTACATCTTGGACCTGCAGATCGCCCTGGACTCGCATCCCACTATTGTCAGCCTGCATCACCAGAGACCCGGGCAGAACCAGGCGTCCCGGACGCCGCTGACCACCCTCAACACGGACATCAGCATCCTGTCCCTGCAGGTAAGCCCTGCTCGGGGCCCCGGCCCCGCCGCCGCACACTCCCGCGGTCGCCTGGGCTGTCACTAGGAGATCCGTAGCCCAGACGGTGACTTTCGCATGAGCGATTTAACTTTATTTTCTTAAAACGCTGCTGTAGACTGCGCCGTGCGTGAAATTGCTAGTAAGTTCTGACGTGTGAATGCATCTGTCTTTGAATCTGAATTGTTACCATAAACGTGTTTAATGGAATTTGCTGGTCTGTGGACTACTTCAACAACAACAAAAAAGCCCTTTCTACTTAACATTGTCTTAACCTCGTACCCTTTATCCTCTTTCTCTCCAGGCTTCTGAATTCCCTTCTGAGTTAATGTCAAATGACAGCAAGGCACTGTGTGGCTGAATATGCGGTGAGTGTTTGCCTGTGCCACCCGTGGGTAAACTGCCGCTCCGTGTGTGTGCGTGCGCGCGTGTGTTGTTGCTTGTGTGAGGGTGCTTGTGTATCCGTGAAATGTCTGATTTGGTAAGTGCATGCTTGCTTCTCGGTGTTATCCGTACTCCATTCTCACTAGACGTTAAGGAGCTTGTAGCTCTGGGTACTCGAGATCACAGAACGTTTCCTTTAAAAGGAAATGATGCCAATAACTTACTACGAAGGCGGCCGAGGAACGCGTGTATCTGCTTTGTAGCAAATTCAGTGCCCTGGCTCTTCCTACGATTCCTCTGGTACTATGAGGTACTAACCTCCACTGTAATTAATCTTATCGCCACAAATTCCACAGTGATCCTCCTTCCCTAAAACTAGAGTCCTCTGGGATTCTCTGGGGTAGCACAGGATTGCTACCCTGTGCCTTAGAGCCTGTGATGTGGGATCCCAGACTTCCCTATCTGTTAACTAAAGGGCTGTTTTCAATCAAATAATTGTTACAAGAAGCAGACTGGCGCCTGTAGCACTGCTGTTGGAGATCCAAATAGGAGATTGAGTTGGGAAGTTTTTCCCTTGAGTCTCTGCTATTTTAATGTTTAATTTGTGCTGTCGAGGGGAGTGTGTGTGTTGCATCTGGACGCCAGGGTTTGCCCAATCTTTGAGTGTTTGGTTAAATGTTCAAACTGTGGCTTCCTCCCGGCGCCAGTCTGCCCGCCTCTGCCCTTAGGTTACATTCTCTTAAACATGCCTTTCTCTCCCAATCTTTTGCAGGTGTTCATGACTTTTTTTTTTCTTTGCACAACAACAACAACAAATCCACAGAATCTTTTAAGTGCTGAACTTATTTTTCAACCATTTCGCAAGGAGGACAACTTGAATGGACCTTTTTAAAAAGAAAAAAAATGGAAGGAAAACTAAGAATGATCATCTTCCCAGGGTGTTCTCTGACCTGGACTGTGATATTCGTTATTTATGAAAAAGACTTTAAATGCCCTTTCTGCAGTTGGAAGGTTTTCTTTATATACTATTCCCACCATGGGGAGCGAAAACGTTAAAATCACAAGGAATTGCCCAATCTAAGCAGACTTTGCCTTTTTTCAAAGGTGGAGCGTGAATACCAGAAGGATCCAGTATTCAGTCACTTAAATGAAGTCTTTTGGTCAGAAATTACCTTTTTGACACAAGCCTACTGAATGCTGTGTATATATTTATATATAAATATATAATATTGAGTGAAACCTTGTGAACTCTTTAATTAGAGTTTTCTTGTATAGTGGCAGAGATGTCTATTTCTGCATTAAAAAGTGTAATGATGTACTTATTCATGCTAAACTTTTTATAAAAGTTTAGTTGTAAACTTAACCCTTTTATACAAAATAAATCAAGTGTGTTTATTGAATGGTGATTGCCTGCTTTATTTCAGAGGACCAGTGCTTTGATTTTTATTATGCTATGTTATAACTGAACCCAAATAAATACAAGTTCAAATTTATGTAGACTGTATACGATTATAATAAAACATGTCTGAAGTCAGTACCTGAATTCCGAGTGGTTTTTAAGATCTCTCTGGCACTCCCTCTTCTCTCTCTCTCTCTCTCTCTCTCTCTCACACACACACACACACACACACACACACACACAGACACCAGTTTTCTTTACCGCCTTCTCCCTCAGCCCCCCGCCCACCACCAGCCCTGAAGCCTTTGCTTGTGTATGAAGAATCTCCTTATCAGATGTGTGATGATGCAGAAGGCTGAGTTGACAGGGATTGGGGAGGCTTTGGGCACACAAGTGCCTCTGAGTCCTGAAGGGAAAGCTTGGTTCTGTGCTTTAGGGCTGAGTTTAAAGCCAAGAATGAGTTGTGGTTGTGAGTACTGGGAGTGTGGCAGTACTACCTGTCTGAGTGGGCGTTAAAACGCTTCTCTGGAGTAAATGAAAGTAAATCCGGAGAAGAAAAGAGGCTGCACAGAATTCACAACACCTGAATTTAAGGGTGTTTAGGTTTAAGAGAAGGCAGAAACACCTGAGGGTTACTGTTTGCCCAGGGAGCTAAGCTGTCACCTGGCCCCGGCTCCTGATGCCTGCTTGGCTTCGCCTACCTCCACACCTGGAGCCGCCCAACCCCACTCACCCCCAGGCCTCCCGAGACGGGGTGGGCCGGGCGCACTTTCCCGGACTTTTCAATCTCCCCAGTCTTGACTGCCACCCTGGACAGGAAGGAAGAGGCAGAGGGCAGAAGCCCGTCCACGCCAGAGACCGCGGGCGGCCACGTGCTCGGGACTGATCCGCGCTTCTCCGTCCCGGGGCGCGAGGTGGGCTGGGAGGCTCTGGAAGCGGGTCCCAGGTGGACGCGAACCGGGGGAGGAACGGGCCCGGGCGGGGCAGCGGCTCACCTGAGGCTCACCTGGGGCAGAGCAGGTGTTCGGGAGGCGCCACGGAGGAGTCCGCGCGTCCCCTCGCCCTGACCCCGATCGGTCTCCTCGGGCGCCGACGCTGCAGGAGGGTGGGTCCGTGGAGCCAGGATCGCCCTGAGGACCCACGCGGGGACTGGGCTCTGCGGGGCCAGCGCGAGGCTGTCGCTGTTGTTGATCATCACGCGCCAAGGACGCTCCGGGGGCCGAGGGGGCGGCTCCCCCTCCGCAGGCTCCGTGGACGTGGCCCCGAGGTCCCCCCACTTGTCGCCAGCCGTGTGCCCGGCCGACCCCTGAAGCGCGGCCCGGTCCCCGCCCGACCCCGGCCTCGCCTCCCGCAGGGTCGCAGGCGCCAGCCCCTCGGCCGCCCCCCAGCCGCGGGGACCGCTCGAAGGCCCTGGGGATCGTCCCCGGACGGAAGCAGTGCGGGCGGGACCCAGGGGCGGGCCGGTCCCTTTTGAGTCCCTGCCAGGCACATTGGCGACGTTGGCCCCGGGACCCCGGTGGCCGCCTGCGAGGCGCGGCGGCCCCACTCGCAGGCGACTTCCCGCGGCGCCAGCAGCGCTGCCCGACTGCGGCCGTGGAGCCCGGGCGCCACCTGCTGGCCGGCGCGAGGACGGCGGCTCGCGCGCGGGGCCTGGTGGGCCTGGGGCCTGGGACCCCGAGAGCAATCCGCGGGGTGGAGGGGGTCCCGGAAGAGAACGCCAGGGAGTGCGGCCTTTCCAAGTGGGTGCTGCTCCAGCATGTGTACAGCCGTTCTCCGTGTGGATCTCGTGTCATCTTTGCTGCTGCATAGCATAGACAGGAACCCCTTTTGCAAAGTACTACCTGCCACCAACCCGTACGCTAGGTGCTGTCCTGTAGATTCTTAAAAAGATCAGACAGCATCCTGGCCTCAAAGAGACTATGCTTGGATTGTGGGGATAAATGAATTGTGAAGTCACATGAAAGCCAGAATGCTTTTCCTTGTCGTTCCTGGAGGTTTTGTTTAATTTTGTTTTAATTTTTCGGAACTTCTTAGTAACTATTAACCCAGGCCACCAGTGTTAAGGTAGTAGGAGGTGGGAGCCGGCCTCCTTTTCTTATTCCAGACCCCAATGAAAATCAATCACATTCTTTTCCATTGGGTGTGATGTGACTGTAGGCTTCTGTTGTAATCGATACTGTTTCTCAGTTTTCGGAAGACCCCTTCAATTGCTAGGCTTGTTGGAAGGGGGTGTTTTGAGAATTTTAAATCATAATTTGTGAGTCAACTTGGTAAAATACTTTGACTGCGTTTACTGATACTATTTTTCTCTGGTGGAGTACACTGAGATTTCTGATGGTGAACTAGCCATGCATTGCCGAAATAGCTCCTACGTGAACATAATGTATTATTACTTTTTATATCCACTGTGGATTCTGTTAGCCAATATTTCATTTGGAATTTTTGAGAGCGAAATGGAACTGTGATTTATTTTCTTGTATTGTCCTTAGCTGGTTTTTGAATCAAGATCACACTAACCTCAATAAATGTGCAGGTCAGCTTACATTTAATTTTCACTTTCAAAGCCATGGCAACATCCTTGAAGGTAGGCTAACATGTAGTCTGTGTACTTTATGGAAACAGGACTCAGAGGTGCTCAGTGAGCATCCAGAAGCACATAACCAGGCAGTGGGCAGAGGGACTGAGCACAGTACCTTTTCAGGAACATAAAAGGGGCTTCCAAGTAGAGGGTGAAGATGCAGACTCTAATAGAAAATGATATCTTGTCAATAAGGAGCTGCTTTATAGAGCTTGTAAAATCCACAGCTAATAATTTATGTGGCTCTCTGCAGGCAGGTGCAGAGATATCCCAATCCCCTTCAGCTTGACACCCCACACATCCTTCCAATTTTTGATGTATTTTGCCGCTGGAAAATGGGCTTCAGACTTTGAATGTCTTTCTGGATGCTGATCCTGTCTAAGTGTTGGATGTTTTTCTATTTCATCATAAAGATAATTTGAAGGCCCCGGCCCTCCCTTTAAGAGGCCGAGGTGGGGGTATGGCTTAAGCCCTGAAGTTCAAGACCCGCCTGGGCAACGTGGCAAAACTCCATCTCTACTAAAAATACAAAACTTAGTTGGGGGTGATAGTGCATGCGTGTAGTCCTAACTACTCAGGAGGCTGAGAGGGGAGGATCTCTTGAGACCAGGAGGTCAAGGCTGCAGTGAGCCATGATTGTGCCACTGCATTCCAGCCTGAGTAACAGAGCAAGAACCTGTCTCAGAAAATTAATTAATTAATTTAATTTGAGCCAGAGGCAGTGGAAGTTGAGAAGCTCAACAACACGTTTTGTTTAGTGCTGACTAAAGTAGGCACTATGATGAGCACCACCCGAGACCGTCAGGAAGGAAGGAGGGAGATTTCCAGAGGCCCTGCAGGAAGACGAAACAGAAGACAGTGGGAAGAGTGTGCACACATTCGTGGCAGTCCTGAGTGAGGGCACCAATCCCAGTAAACTAGGGCACTGGCCAAAGAGGAATTACAGACAAGGCTTTGCAATCCTGTAAAGCAGGGCATCAGAATAGAGACTACCACCCAGGACCATGGAAGGCCTGCAATCTCAGTTATAGATTAGAAAAAATAGGGAAGATCATAAGGAAGCTTGTGTGTGAGCCTGAGCTCAACAGGGAAACGAAAATCTCCTCTGAAAATTTTTACCCATAAATATGCCCTTATGGGCGATGGAGATTCAAATATGTACTACCCACTTGGTTTGAGAAATTCTGATGCTATTAACACAAAAATGGGTTTCTGGCTGGTGATACCCCTGGAGTGCTTGGAAATGGCACATGCAAAACTTCTCTGGAGAGAAATTTTCTCAATACAGACTACATAGAATTCTCACATTTTCATGGTTGGGTGAAAGTTGGCTTATAATTCAAAAATTTTAAAAACACTGAAAACAATTTACCATGAGAGAATCAGTAGATACAGAGAAAGATTAGAAGCAAAAGAACTAAAATGGCTATAAAGTAAGGACAACTAAGATTAAAGAAATTAAAAGAATTAAGCAAAAACAAAAAGTCACAACGTGCAGTACTATACATAAAAGAATAGGCAGATTTGAAAATGAACAACATCAAAGTGCTTATGGTTATTGAAACTGAAAACTAAATGAAAATGTTAAAATGCAGATTCAGAACTACTGAAGAGAGAATTAATGAACTGGAAGATGGACCTGAAGAAATTACCTAGAACGAGCACAGAGAGATAAACATAAGATAAATAGGAACTCAAGATAAGAGACAGAAAAGATAGAGAGAGAAGCTCCAACACATATGGCAGACTGTACCAACTGGTTGTGGCAGTAGAAGGAAATATGTCACAGTAAACATTCAAGCAACTTGAATTTAGACATATCTTGTCTTAAAGGATTTTAGCCAAGCTAATATTCTGCACATATACATGTTTTATTTTGTTTCAGACAGGGTCTTATTCTGTCACCCAAGCCGGAGTGCAGTGGCATTGATCATGGCTCACCACAGCCTCAACCTCCCTGGGCTCAGGTTATCCTCCCACCTCAGCATCCCAAGTAGCTGGGAATACAGGTGTGCACCACCACGCCTGGCTAATTTTTTCTTTCTTGCTTGCTTGCTTTTTGTAGAGATAGGGTCTCACTATGTTACCCAGATGGTCTCAAACTCCTGGAGTCAAGCAATCCTCCTGCCTTGGCCTCCCAAAATGCTGCGATTACAGGTATGAGTCACTGCACCCAGCCCATTTATACATGTTTTTAAAATTAAGAAGAAAAAATCCAACACAATTAGAAATAGGAAAATAGTAGCAACAGAGTTCACAGATAAAGTAGTCAACAGCCTGTAAGCATACAAATAGATGGTCAATCTCACTCATAATAAGACAAGTGCAAATGAAAAACTGTATAACAATTCTCACCCAACAAACAGGCAAAAGTCCAAAAGTTTGACAATATACCCTGTTGACAAGACTGGGGGGAAAACAATCTTGTATATTGTTGACGATAAAATACTCTGACCCTATTCAGAGGAATGTGGTGATATCTAGCAAATTTGCATATGCATTTACTCTTTAACCTAGCTTTCTCACACCTAGAGATCTATCCCAAAGTTATATTGCAAAAATATGTAATACTGTATGCACCAGGTTAATAGACCTGGCATTGTCTTTAATAGCAAGTAACTAGAAACAACCCAAATGTTGGGACTATTTGGAAAAGCTCTAGTATGCTAATACATGGTGATGTGCTGTAAAGAGAAGATCTTTATACACTGATACGGGCTTTCCAGGACATAACGTCAAGTCAAGAATACCTCATGCAGAGCAGTGTATAGGTGTGCTAGCTTTTGTATGAGAAGGAAGGTGGAATAGTAACTCGTCGATTCATATTTGTTTATATTTTCAGAGAAATAAAATGAATGAAAGTGGTAATTGATGAGAGAGGCTAGAACAGAGTGGAGGAAACAATGTTAGAAATGGAGTGCTGTATTAATTGTGTATTTCTGAATGTATACTCCCTGTCAGCCTTGCACTCCACGAGTTTACTCAACTTTGACGATCATTGTCTGATCAGCTACTCCTTCAGTGATCACATTACAGTGAATACATTCATCATTAGAAATTGCAACATGATGGCCAGGTGCAGTGGCTCAGCCTGTAATCCTAACTCTTTGGGAGGCTAAGGTGAGTGGATTGCCTGAGCTCAGGAGTTCAAGAGTAGCCTGGACAACACAGTGAAACCCTGTCTGTAGTAAAATACAAAAAAAAAAAATTAGCCAGGCATGGCAGTATGTGCCTGTAATCCCAGCTACTCAGGAGGCTGAACCAGGCAGGTGGAGATTGCAGTGAGCTGAGATCGCACTCCAGCCTGGGAAACAGAGGGAGACTCCATCTCAAAACAGAAAGAAAAAGAAAGAACAGAAAGAAAAGAAAAGAAAAGAAAAGAAAGAAAAGAAAGAAAGAAGGAAGGAAAGAGAGAGAGAAAGGAAGGAAGGAAGGAAGGAAGGAAGGAAGGAAGGAAGGCAGGAAAAGAAAGAAAGGAAAGAGAGAAAAAGAAAAAAGAAAAAAAGAAAGAAAGAGAAAGGAAAAGAAAGAGAGAAAAGAAAATGCAACATGGTGACTTTCTAACTATTTCAATTATGGTTATCTGATATCAAATCCGGCTCATACTGTAAAGTCAGGAAAATGCTTAATTATTTCTCTTTAATTCTCCATTTTTACAATTATACTGTATTAAATGTGGTATTTCTGAATGTACATTGTCATATGGTTTTGGCTTTGAGATATGTAAATGCTTTTTACAAATTAAATTTAAAAATTAAAAAACAATATGTAAGTAGAAAAAAAATGGCAACAAATGGACATAATTATTTCTCAAGTTAGTTAGTAACATACCCACACAGAGAAAAAACGACTCCAGCTGACCTTCGACAGTTTTACTGCACACTTGCAGCAGACCTAGTCTAAGGACAAAAAGAACTGAAAGAAATCGTAAACTTCATTTAGCAGTCACGTGGCTAGTGATAAGATTGGTATTGTTATTTTTGAACTATTATATGTATATTGTAGGATAAGCAAAGAAGTAATTATACTAATGTCATTAGGAACCAAGATTTTCAATGCAAGAGAAATGAAACATAAGCACAATGTTCAAGAAGGAAAAACTCTAAAATCTTATATTTGAACTGAAAATGTCAATTTAAATTTATTTTTCTTCTTTTTAAAAACATTTTTCATAGCTGTCCACTGAAAATGCCAGAAGCAATGACAACCAGGTAATAATAATAAGCACCCACTTACACTAATTTGTATAATCCAACACCATTCACCACTGAAAGGAACGAGCGTTTCTTGGAGAAATGGCTGATTCCCGATCTAGGACAGGAAGTAAAACTAAAAATAAAGAGCGAAACAAAAATAAAGCAAAAACGCTTTGGATACCAATGGAGGTTTCTAGGGCACCAGCACATTCTAAAAATGGAGAATTAAAGAGAAATAATTAAGCATTTTCCTGCCTTTCCAGTATGAGCTGGATTTCAGATAACCACAGCTGTAAGAGTTAGAAAGTCACCATGTTGAATCCCTAGCGATGAGGGTAGTCACCGTTATGTGGTAACTGAAGTAGTAACTGATTTAGCCCATGATCGTCAAAGTTTAGCAAACTCGTAAAGTGTAAGGTTGATGGGAAATTTTGTAATGACACAGGCTGTTAATAAAGAAACGATTACCTGAATCCACTGATCAATATCCAAAAGAGCAAACAGCTGGCCATGAGGTGCCTCCTGATGGGACATGGTCAATGTCAGCAGCACTCCCTGTGAAGTATTCTTAGGGAAAAGAAAAGAATAAAAATTCAGTCGAGTAACATCAATCCCTGAGACTTAACTTCTTGTCTATGGGAAACGAGAGAGGATCGAAATGGGGTCACAGGAAGCTTCAGACAAACTCGGAATAGGACATCCTTGGACGACCAGCCCAACCTTCCCAGCAAGCCAGTGATGAAGAAGCAAAGACCAAGCACTGAAGAGACTTGGTAATACCATCCCCACATGCAATGAATGGGCCTTGCCTGCATCCTGAAACTCTAAAGGGACATTTTTTTTAGGTTGGTGGGGAAATTTGAGTGAGGGTGGGTATGACATAATACTGAATATTTTGTTTCGTTAGGAGTGAAATTGGTATTTTCAGATGCATACTGAAGTTTGTAAGGAGAAGTTACATAATATATAATATTTGCTTTAAAATACTCCAGAAAAAGTAAAAGGGAATATGGATGGATGAGATAGATACAGCGAAATGCTGCCGCTGTCACTGCTGAGTGACAGGCACATGGGCATCCTCCGTTCACTCCTTTTGCATATGTTTGGGAATGTTCGTGATCGGTCAGTTAGAAAAGTAACCCAGTCCTCCACCTACTGGAGCACAGGAATGCCCCCGGCCTACCTCTCTGAAAAGGCCCCAGCCCATGACACACTGCTTGGCACCCTCATTCACTCCCTCAAGACTGACCTTGACTGAGACAGCAATTAGAACTCTCCACTCTCTGGATCTGAACTACTTTCACACCTACTGAGAAGGTGCATTGCTATGACAGGGGTACCTAGCATGGATCTTAGCATTTGGCAGCAAAGAAAAGGGGCTGAGGCTTAGAAACGCCCTGGCTTCCCTCCCTCTTCTGCCGGCTGCCATTGTAAGTAGAACGCTATGTGTATTTCCACATATGATTACACCACCTCTTGGAATGTGGTCTTAGTTTTAAGTAATTCTCCACCTAGGGACAACACTGTTTTATTTTACAAACATCATCTTCTCAATAAGCTCTAAATAAGTTTCATCCGTTCTGGGAGAAAGTTCTTAAACATACAATTCTTCAATATTTGATGTTTCAAAATCCTATGGAAGCAAGTCAGGCAGAGAAAAGGGCAAGGCCATTCTTCATGTTCTAATTTTACCAGAGTTCTCCAAAGCCTAGCAGGGGAGGGGAAAAAAGACTCCTAAAAAATGTCAACTGAAACTTTAATTGCCTAAAGTATTTTAAAGAGTGAAAATTTCAAGTTTAAATTTAATCCAAACCAGTTAAGTTGATCCAATTTTAAAATGTCCTGACTGGGAAGGAAATTTTTGGGCAAGTTTGTCAAGCCCTGGCTTTGTACCTGACAGTGACTTTTAGAGAATCATCCCCAAACAAGTAGACACCCTGAGTGCTCTCCCTGCAAACTGCGTTTGCGGCAGAACAATTCCGACCCACACAGGCCAAGGGGTGAAAAGCAGGACTCTACCTGCTAATGATGTTTGTTCTATAATCTGTTGTCTACAGGAACAAAACATCTGCCTTAGCGAGCTGCTCCTGAAAAATCCAGGGAATACCTCTTCCCACGGAACGTCTCTGATGTACCGATGGAGTTTATTAATTTATTCAGCAAACACGTATGGGACTGCGCCAGGCGTGGCTCTAGGTGCTACAGCCACTAGGCTGAAACAGGCGGGATCTTGCGTCCAGCCTTGGGAGACAGACCGTGAGCATCTGAAGTATGTCTCATACGCGTGCGAAGACAAATCAAGCAGGGAAAGAGGAATGACCCTAGGTGGCCACTTAGGCAGGATGTTGTCTCTTCCGACCTCAACCCCCGGGACCCTGCGGAGCTCAGCCGACTCCGGGCTAGCATGGCCGGTGAGGGGCGCGGGAGGACGGGGGCGGCGGCAGCCCGAGGGCTTCCCAGGGCTTCCCGTGCACTCAGGGGTCCCAGCAGCCCAGCGCAGCACTCCTCCACCCTGGCCTCCCTGTGGCTGCGCCTGAATCCGGACAGCGCCTTTCCCCACACTCAGAAGACCAGCCTGATGGCCCTCCCTGAGCCTGCCGAGCGGCCCCTGCTTCCAGGCGCTGCGTCCCAGGCCCCGGACCCTCCTCCAGCTTCGGAGCTTCAGGCATTCCCGCTTTCCCCGCTGCTCCCGCAGCCCTGGGGGCGGGAGGCCTGCGCGCTGCCCCGCAGACACCTTGGAGAGCTGCTCTCCAAGGTAGCACAGTCTAGCTAGTGAGCAAACTTACTCCCTCTGAGAGCTGGGGGGGGTCTGCCTCCTGACGGGGTCCTGACTGGTTCCCCAGGCTCCATGACAGCACCATGGACAACAGGAGCAACCAAACGCGCGCAATCTGCAGGACCGGGAATCGCGCAGTGGGTGTGCAGGTGCAAAGGCCCCGAGGCAACAGCCGGGGAAGTCCCACCTGAGAAGCAGTGGGGGGCGGTGGGTGTGGTGGGGTGGTGGAGGGGGATGGGGGTTGGTGGGGGGATAGAGGGGCATGGGGGCTGGTGGGGGGATAGAAGGGCATGGGGGCTGGTGGGGGGCCGTTGGGGGTAGTGGGCATGGTGAGGGGGTGGAGGACGATGGGGGTTGGTGGGGGGTTAGAGGGGAGTGGGGGCCGGTGGGTGTCGGTGGGGGCAGTGGGGGCTGGTGGAGAGTGGGAGAGGGCTGTTGGGGAAGTGGTGGGGGTGATGGAGGGGCCTGGGTGGGCGGTGGGGGGTGGAGGAAGGTTGGTGAGGGGTGAGGGGGCTGGTGGAGAGTGGTGGGGGGGGAGGGGGTTGGTGAGGGACAGTGGGCCGGAGCAAGGCGGCCAGAGGCCCAGTGCGAGGAGAGGAGAACGGGCAGAACGGGGGAGGCCCCTCACACCCAGCCTCGAAGGCCGCGCTAAGAGCTTTGGCTTCTACTGTGTGTGAGCTGGGACCTTGGAGAGCTTTGCGCAGGGGAGTGATGGAAATAAGCTATTTGGCAGCCAAATTTCTTTTAATGTTTCTCATTTATAGGTTACACATTTGTTATTATTATTGATTTAATAATACTGCGTCAAGATAAAGTGTCAAAATTACGGCACCCAGACTTCACAGTATAAAATTTTAATCACAACTTGTTTTATCACAACGGCTTTGGAGCAACTGAAATTACTAGTCGTAATTATTAAGTTGTCGCAAAATTATTTTTGGTTTTTGCAAATACTTTTGCACCAACCTAAATATTATAACTAAGGAAACGAATGGAGTAGCGTGCATGGAGCTTCCTCCTCCAGGGCTAGCCCCGTGTTAGAGGGACAGGTTGTGCCTGCTTTTTTATGGCACGCTATATCAAAAGGGCTGAGTAAAATGATGACATTCCTCAGAAGACTGCCTCACTAAGCAATCACGTGGCAGTTTCTGGGAGGAAAGAAAGAAAAAAGCCATACTTCACAGCTCTTAGAAACTACTACAAATTAGACCACATTACTAAACTGAAGGTTTAAGTGTTGTCTGCACAAGCCCAGCAGATGAGGCTAGTTTGTTTCCACACTTGATTTGGATTATTTCTCTTAGGGCTTTAGTAACTGTCATGACCATGTTGCAATGTACCCTAATTGACCACACATTTATTTATTTATTTATTTATTTATTTATTTGAGACAGAGTCTTGCTATGTTGCCCAAGCTGGATTGCAATGGCACAATCTCGGCTCACGGCAACCTCCGCTAGGATTGCAGGTGTGTGCCACCACACCTCACTAATTTTTGTGTTTTTAGTAGAGACGGGGTTTCACCCTGTTGGCCAGGCTGGCCTCAAACTCCTGACCTCAGGTGATCCACCCACCTCGGCCTCCCAAAAGGCTAGGATTACAGATGTGCACCACCACGCCTAGCCTGACCACATGTTTCTGTTGTCATCCTAGGGACACAAAAATAATTCACCTTTCTCTTTCTCAAAACTTTTTCCCTTTGCAAAATACACATTTTCAGTTTTAAAATCTCTTGCAGTAGCACTCTCTTATACATTATTCCACCTTTCATTAATTACCTCTGAAATAGTCTAATTCTATTTTTGTTAAATAAATGCACATTTTTTTCTGTGTATAGTACAAAGACCGTACATGTGGTTAGGAGGAAGATATGACTGGAGGAAAACATTTTTTAAAACTAATAGTGGTCCCTTTGGTGTGACTATGGGTGATTTTAAGTTTGAATCTTAATGTTTACTAAAAATTCTTGGTCAGGCACAGTGGTTCACACAGTGGTTCACACCCAGCACTTTGAGAGGCCAAGGCAGGAGGATCACTTGAACCCAAGAGTTGGAGACCAGCCTGGCCAACAAAATGAGACCACATCTCTAAAAAAAGAAAGAAAAGAAAAGAAAAGAAAGCTAGGCATGGTGGCATGCCTGTAGGCCTAGCTACATGGGAGGCTGAGATGGGAGGATCACTCGAGCCCTGGGAGGTGGAGGCTGCAATGAGCCATGATTGTGCCACTGCACTCCAGCCTGTGCGACAAAGTAAAACCCTGTCTCAAAAAAAAAAAGTTATTTAACTTGTGTTATTTTATAATCAACCAGTATTTTTTGTACTAAAATTAACCACAAGCACCGATTGACTGCATGAGAAATGAACATTACGGCAACCCCTACATAACCTGATTCCTGGTCCTCAGAATCTCCACCCCAGGCCTTTTTAGTTCCTTCTCATAATTTTTTGTTGTTGCTGTTAGTCAAAAAGTAAAGTAGCTATCAAGGATTGACATGCCCCGCCCTATGGTGAGAGAGAGAAAGAGAAAGAGAGAGAGAGGATGTAAGTTCTCGGCTTTGAAACCCATGCTTACATGGCAGGAAGCAAAATCGCCTCAATGGAGCCATTGGGAGTGGACAGAATGAAACACACAACGCCAGGTGAGTGGCATCAAAACATCGAGCTAGGGTAACAGAGCCCAGGGAGTAGCTCTGGCATCTGGCTGATCATTAGGAGTTGGACAAGGAAAAGGTGGTAACTTCAGGAGCAGAAGCCTGAGGAGGCAACAAAATGATGATAGAAGAGAAGGGAGACCAGCGTGGGCTCGCAGGACATACAGAGGCAGAGCGGCCATGCTGTGCAGGGACAGCGATGTTTAGAAACTTCCTCAATTGGATTCTGGAGTACAACCTGAACAGCGAAGCTGCAGAGACCAGCGAGAGAGGTGAGAAAACAATTGTGTGTGGCGGGCAGAAGTATCCTCCCAGAGATGTCCACTCCCTCATCTGCAGAACCTCTGAGTGTTCCCCTCACATGACAAAGGGACTTTGCAACCGAGGCTAAGGGTACAGATTTGGGATGGGACGATTCTCTTGGGTTATCAGATAGGCTGAGTCTAATCACAGGAGTCTTTAAAAACAGACGACCTTTTAGTCCATGGTTAGAGGAGGACACAGAGGAAGGGTTAGAGACTGCAACACCACTGGCTGTGTAGATGGAAGGAGGCGGCCTCTAGAAGTTGGAAAAGTCAAGGAAATGAGTTCTCTCCCAGAGCCTCCAGGAGGACCACAGCACTGCCCACACCCTGCGAGACCCGTGTCAGGCTCCCAATCTACAGAATTGTAAGACACTCAATTTTTGTCATTTGAAGCTGCTCAGTCTGTGATGATTTATAATGGCAGTGAAAGAAAATTAGTGCAGTCTGTGTTCTTCCTGAGAGCCGATGCATATGACTGGCCCTGCTTATAGGGAAATACAACCAAACATGCAGAGTCATTCAGTGAGGACTTTGAAAGTTGCTTCTCACTTATGAAGATCTCTGAGTACTGGGAAAGACCTGGCCTGACATCTATATACAGTGCAGTGTGACTCTTAAATCCTGAATGTTTCTGCAGATTGTGACATTTTGGGGCTTTCATTAGAAGAAGGTGGGCAGTTTCCCATGCCTCAGGCATTGTACGTTCTGATGTGGTTGGCCCAAGGACCTGCCACTTTTTAAAGTGAGGATCAGGAATGTGATGGGCTAGTGGGAGGCTATCGTCCACTGCCGTGAGGAGAAGTAGCATGGAAGGTGGGAGGTCCCTCAACTACAGAAGGTATTCCTCTCCCAGATTAAGCCTTCGTAATGAGCATCTTGTCCACTTTATGTTGCTGCAAGAGAATACCACAGATGGGGTAACTTATAATGAACAGAAGTTTATCTGGCTTATGGTTCTGGAGACTGGGAAGTCCAAGAGCATGGCAAGTGCACCTGGTGAGGGTGGTGTCCTCCCATACAGAAGGTGGATGATATGGTTTGGATCTGTGTCCCCACCCAAATCTCATGTTGAATTGTAAACCTCAATGTTGGGGGAGGGGTCAGGTGGGAGGTGATTAGGTCATGGGGGTGGATTTCCTTTTTGCTATTATCACAATAGTGAGTTCTCACAAGATCTGGTTATGCAACAGTGTGTAGCACCTCCCACTTCACTCTCTTCCTCCTGCTCCAGCCATATAGGACGTGCCAGCTTCCCCTTCACCTCCTGCCATGATTATAAGCTTCCTGAGGCCTCCCCAGCTGGCTTCCTGTTGAATCATGTGCCAATTAAACATCTTTTCTTTATAAATTACCCAGTCTCAGGTAGCTCTTTATAGGAATGTGAGAATGCACTAATACAGTAGGAGAGCAAGAGAGGGTGAATTCAAGTCAAACTTGCTTGGATAACAAACCCACTCTCCACCAAGCCCCCTCCCACAATAATGACATTAATCCATTCGTGAGGGCAGAGCCCCCATGACCTAATCAGCTCTTAAAAGTCCAGCCTCTCAACACTGCTTCACTGGGGACTAAATTTTCAACACGTGAGCGCTGGGGGACACCGTTGAGCCACAGCAATGAAATTCCATGCCTGACTGGGGTTAACAGGTGAGCGCAGTTTGGTCTGCCCAACAGGCTGCTGTATCCAGGGTCTAGCACAGTGCCTGGTAAGGAGGCACTGTGGTGAGCAGGCAACACATATGTCTTGCGTGTGGGAATAAATGTGCTAGACTGGATCAGACCTTCATGAGCACCAAGTTCCTGCTCTAGACAGGCTCAAGCAGAGGCCGTGGGGTCCTGCATCAGGGATGCTGAAGAGGTAGCATTTCCTGCGTGAGATGGAAGCTGAAGCTCCAATTCACTCCTCAAGGCCCTTCCCATCCCAATTCTAGCTGCAAGGCACGCCTGGGTTTTTTGCCATGCCCTGAGGTGACAGTCAAATGAGTAAAGACTGCTGCAAGAATGTGGACCGTGGGCAACTCGTCCTGCGTTTGGGTTCAACCTTGCCTCAGGCACATAATGGTTGGCACTGTGGCTAACTGAGGTTCTCACGTGAGCGTTCTAGGCATTAGAGGTCCAGGGGAATCTGGGCTCAGGCTTTCCAGACTGACCTGTGGCCACAAGCCTGCGCTTACATTCCAGTCCCCAGACCACAATAGAGTTGATTCATGCAGCTTCCTTGAGGAAACATGCCTGGCGTGTGCGTGTGTGTGTGCGTGTGCGTGTGCGTGTGTTGTGAAAGCAAAGCAAACAATTTTTTTTCTTTAAAGTTCACCCGTCCTTTTTTTTTTTTTTTTTTTTTTT
>NW_016107316.1:554546-637956 GCF_001604975.1 Cebus imitator
CCTCTTCCCCACTCCTTTTTTCCTTTTTTGGAGACAGGGTCTCACTCTGTTACCCTTGACAAGACGCAGTGGTGCAGTCTCAGCTCACTGCAGCCTCAGCGCCCCCAGCCCAGTGATCCTCCCACCTCATCCTCCCAAGTAGCTGGGACTACAGGCATGTACCGCCTGTAGACCCATTTTTGCTTTTTTGTTTTTTTGTAGAGATGGGGTTTCACCATGTTGCCAAGGCTGGTGTCAAACTCCCGGGCTCAGGCCATCCACTCACGTCGGCCTCCCGAAGTGGTGGGATTACAGGCATGAGCCGCCCCCCCCAGCCTCACCCACCCTTAATTGTGAGAATAACTGGGCCCAGTGACTTGTGTGATCTCACTGGTCCTGGCTGCACCACTATAGGTTGTCTCAGTGGCATTGAAATCTAAGGTTTGGGAAGGTGAAGCAGCTTCCCAGGGTCACGGCAGGAGCAGGTGGAGGAGGCAGGACCCCCCTCCTCTCCCCAGCTCCACCCGGCGTGGTGTCACCTCTCCCCACACAGGATGCACTTATGGAAGTTGCCCTAACAGGACACCAGGGGAGGGCGGGACAGGAGCTCACAGTCAGCAACCCCGAATTTCACTCCTGACTGGGCCACTGACTAGGGATGAGACTTTGGGCTGATATCTTATCCCTGCTGTGCCAGTTTTGACATCTGTAAAATGGGTGCCTCCTGCCTTGAGCAGATATTGTAAAAATCAAATGTGGCAAAGCCAGCAAGATGCCTGGCTCACCATGGGGCCAACACAAGGACCTCATGTTGATGCTAAAGCGTGGGTCCTGCCCTTCCCTCCAGTCTGGCTACAGCTGCACCGAGTACCCAAGTATGTGGAGGGGCGGTCGGGCCTCAAGTGCTTCCTGCCTCCCCACGTGGGATCTTCACTCCCCTAACCTCTCCTGTGCGTGTGCAGCCCACAGGCTCCCTGAGCTCCGGATTGAAATTGGAGTCATAGTCATTGCTGCGTCACGGGTTCCCACACATGCAGTTGCTCCAAACAACACGTTTTTTATCTTGCAGAGTTTCTGCAGGTCAGGAATCCAGGAGTAACTTAGTTGGATGGTTCTGCTCCGGGTCTCTCAAGAGGCCAAGGTCATCTCAAGGTTCCCCTCAGCAGGAGAATCTGCCTCCAAGCCTACCTGTGTGGCTGCTAGCAGGGCCCCTGCTCCTGAATGGCCCAGGGCCAGAGGTTTCACATTCCTCGATGTATGGGCCTTTCCCTAGGGCTGCTCACGTCACAGCAGCTGGCATCCCCAGAGTGGAGCAGAGAGAGAGAAAGTCAGTCTCGCTCTGTCACCCAGGCTGTGTGCAGGGGCGCAACCACCACTCACTGCACCCTCGACTTCCAGGTCTCAAGCAATTTGCCTCCTTTCCAGAGGAGCTGGGACCATAGGCACATGCCACCAGACCTGGCTCATTTTTTAAATTTTTTTATAGCGACAACTTCTCACCATGTTGCCCAGGCTGGTCTTGAATTCCTGGGCTCAAGCGATCCTCCCAACTCAGCCTCCCAAAGTGCTGGGATTACAGGCATGAGCCACTGTGCCCAACCTGTAAATCTTAGACGTAACCTCACACAGACAAACCTCATATATAGGGTGTGGGCTGTGAACAGCAGGAGACAGGGACACCATCTTGGAGGCTGGCCACCACAGGTAATTTTAATTCTTTTTATATATTTCTCTTTTTAAGACAGAGTCTGGCTCTGTGGCCCAGGCTGGCGTGCAGTGGCACAATCTCTGCTCACTGCAACCTCTGCCTCCCGGGTTCAAGCGATTCTCCTGCCTCAGCCTCACTGGGACTAGTAGCTGGGACTACAGGCGCGCCCCACTAGGCCCAGCTAATGATTTGTATTTTTAGTAGAGAAGACGGGGTTTCCCCATGTTAGCCAGGATTGTCTCGATCTCCTGACCTGGTGATCCGCCCACCTCGGCCTCCCGAAGTGCTGGGATTTTCCACAGGTATTTCTATGAAAAACTTTGGGCGACGGAGTGGAATGAAATCAGGACCAGGCCAGGTGTCCTGGATTCCTTCTCTGCTGATGGAAATCCGCCTAGACACCCCATAATCATGAGCAAGTGCTATAACCCATAGGTCTCGCAAGTAGGAAATGTCTCTTTAAGAAATGGCTAACTTCCTCCTGCAGGCACCATTTTAAAGACTCTGCAGAACATGTGGTGGAAATGGCAGGGATAATTTTGGCCATGCAGCTCCTCCAGGCATCTCTTGCGTTGTCACTAAAACTCTCGATTTAGGAATTATGCTGGCATTTCCTCCAGCTGCTGAAATGTCTAGATGTCAATGGCTTCTATGTGTCTTTTTTAGTTATAGCCAAGATATTTCAAAGTTATTTACTAGGTCACAATTAACTTGGTTTTTTAACCCAAGAAAATAGTGTATTAAGTGATCACATATTGTGGCGTATCTTAACTCCTTACAGCCTTGTACTTCTTCCAAGCATCACCCCTAGCTGATTGAAATACCTACTCATGGGAACTTGAGCTGAAGTAGATAATAATATGGTATTTCTGCTTCTACAATGGCAGGGAGAATTTGGCATATCTAAAAAATAAGTATTTTTATTCTGTTTATATTATATATAATTTGTATATTATTAAATATGATAAATATTATTTTGTCATATATATTATATCCTTCAGACATGCCAAAATTCTCCTTGCCATTATAAAATGTATATACATATGTAAATAGAATGTATATATTTCCATGTAGAAAACCATACTATTAAACGTTTTGTGCTAGGCCTGGTGGCTCATGCCTGTACTCCCAGCACTTCAGGAGGCTGAGGTGGAAGGACTGCGTGAGTCAATCCTGGGTGAGTTTGAGAACAGCCCAGGGAACATGGTAAAACCCTGTCTCTACAAAAAAAAATACACAAATTAGCCAGGCATGGTGGTGTGTGCCTGGAGTCCCAGGTACTCAAGAGGCTGAGGTAGGAGGATCACCTGAGCCCAGGGAGGCTGAGGCTGCAGTGAGCCCTGATCGCCCCACTCCTCTCCAGCCTGGCCATAGAGTGAGGACCCTGTCCCACCCAAAACAAAACAAAACAAAATTCTGCATTTGAAATAATCACCTTAAGAATACATGAAACGACAAAGTGAAGAGAGTTTCCAGGTGTAACAGCCAAGGATAAAATTCAGGAGTTCTGTACCCCACCCCACCTTACACGTGAAGCTTTTCTGTGGGGAAATCTTTTAATTACTGGACACGTACACACCGCTGACGGCCCTCTCCAGTCTCACAATTGAAGGTGACGCCTTCAAGTCCTAGAGCTTGGTCAACATAGACAAAAGGATCCACGTTCTAGAAATGTTGAAGATGCCCGTGGGCCATTTCCACCCGTTTCAGCCTAGGAAGGTGGTCTTATTTTGGTAACATCTAGATAGAGAAAGCGAGGCACTTGAATTCTAAATCTTATGTTGATACGCAATCCAAAAATAGCATCTATTGAAGATTTTTATACACTTCAACATTTTCCGTGGAAGGCCTTTATATTCTTAGTTATAGGCAAGAGCCCAAGATTTCTGAGATTCCACAGCCAAATCATCAGTGAAATAGAAAAAAAAAAAAACACTCTTACTGGAAGCCACATGCAAGAGACGGTGACAGTGTCGGGAAAGAACGCCATTTCTATTTTTTACATCTCTTTCACTATAGTAAGGGTGTGAATTTTAACTGACATTTTCCAACTAAGTGAAAATCACTGGGGGCTGGGGGAGGTGAATGGAGGCAATTAGATACCAGAAGAAGCTGCAGGCCTCAGCGTTGAAGGAAAATGCCTGCTTGATTTCAAATATTTTCCACCAAAACCGCTCCCTGCCCTATGCTAACCCCACAGAAGCAACGTTAGACACAAAGCTTGTGGCAGCGGTGGTGGCGATCGTGGCTGTCGGCATCTTACCCCTTTCTCTGCTATTCCCTGTGAGGTGCGAGCAAGCATTTGCACAACCTGGTGCGCAGTCTCGCTGGAAACAAAAGGGATCCTTTCAGCTCCGTTCCATGATCCATAAGTCCTTCTTCTGCCCTAGATGAGCAGCTCTTGAAAATCAAGCTGAGACCCATCTAGCACGGAGCAGAGGTCTTTTCCATTTCATCTTCCACCACGAGGGAAGCAGTCTGGAGAAGGCATTTGTCTCCCTTCTCCCTGCAGTGATCTGTGGCCGTTTAGGTATCTGTAGCTGCAAAAATATTTCTGGCCCCACATGCTCTTCTAGAAACTTCTACCACCACTCCTGCAACAGGAAGGAGGCAGCTCAGTCTTCTGCCATTGAAGCCGAGCTGGAGTCCGTGATTGCCTCAACTAGGAGGCGCGAACCCAGAACATTGGAGACAGGTGTCAGTTAATTTAGAAAGTTTATTGTGCCCAGGTTGAGGACAGGTGCCCGTGACATAGCCTCAGGAGGTCCTGACATGTGCCCAAGGTGGTCAGAGCACAGTTTGGTTTTATACATTTTAGGGAGACATGAGACATTAATCAACATACGTAAGATGAACGTTGGTTCTGTCCAGAGAGGCGGAACAGCTCAAAGCAAATGCAGGATGCCTCGAAGTGCGGAGGGGGCTCCCAGGTCTAGGTAGATAAGAGACAAATGGTTGCACTCTTTTGAGTTTCTGATTAGCCTCTCCAAAGGAGGCAATGAGATATGCACTTATCCCAGTGAGCAGGGGGTGATTTTGAGTAGAAAGGGAGGCAGGTTTGCTCAAGGCAGTTTCCAGCTTGAATTTTCCCTTTAGTGATTTTGGGGCCCCAAGATTTATTTTCCTTTCACAGATGCAATGCAACAAAAGGAAGTGACTCTCTGTGCCTCCAAGGCTAGGTCACCAAAGGTAACGTGACTTCTGTCTGGTCCTCTTTCTTGGGATGTTCCATAGTTTATTTGGTATATGGCCACCATTTTGTGAGGAAGCCGAGGCTGCAGAGAGAGACCACGCGTCCCTACGTTGCCACCAAGAGCTGCCATCCCCACTGACAGCCACTGCCACCCATCAGATGCCTGTGTGAGGAAGCCTTGGAGATGCCTCCAGCCCTGGCCACCACCTGGCCAAAAGACCCGAGCAAGAACACCCAGCTAAGGCCAGTGACCCCGGAACTGTAGAACTATAAGAAAAAAATACTCATAATAAGAATCTACAATAAAATATGTGCTTGTTGTTTTAGGCCATTCTATGTTTCTTACACAGCAATTGATAACCTGAACATGCTCTGAAGAGGTAAAAGATCAAACATTTTTGAATTAGACTCTTCAAACATTTTTGTTTATGTCATCCCCTTACAGAATTCTTAAAAACCATATATCTGCTCACATATTTTTAAGTTTGTTCCAGGACCAAACCGAGGGTCAGGCTGCTTAATCCTGCAACCCAGTAACGAGAGGCAGATAAAATGGGAGAGAAAGGAGTTTTTGTTTTTGTAACCAGTTACAGGGAGAAGGCCTGGAAATTATCACCAGACCAACTCAAAATTACAAAGTTTTCCAGAGCTTATATACCTTCTAAGCTATACGTATACGTGTAAGTGTGCATTTATCCAAAGACATGAGTGATTAACTTCTTTTAATCTATAGCTAAGGACCTTCCTCTGGAGCCTCAGTAAACTTAATCTGAGTGGGTCCAGGTGCTGGGGTGATTACCCTTATCTAGTCTGCTAAATCATGGAGGTTTGGGGAGTTTCTTCAGACCCCCAATAAACTTGTTTGTGGAGGCCTGGGGAGTTTTTTCAGACCCGTAATAAAACTTGTTTAATCCTAAACGGGTCCTGTTAAGAATTCCTTTGCTATTTTGTCATGCTTCGAGGCCCAGGAAAGGCCTAGGTAAAACGTTGGTGGGCTTTTGTGACATTCCAGCCTTTGTATGAGGGCGCTGGCTCTCCCAGCTTTCAGTGTTTGAATCACTCAGTCAGTGCTGAAGCACTTGCCACGGAGGCCTGCATTAGTGAGACCTGGACTGCCACAAACTGTCATCTAAAAATTTGGTTACACATTTTAAATGCATGCAAAAGGGAATTTTGTGCAAAATCATTACATTATTGTCTTAAATGCACTAACCATTTAACATCAGCACCATTTGATAGCTATGATCACCCACCTTTAAAATACAAGAACCATTTCTTTTTTAAGAGTCAAAAATTTCATATTGTATACCTTTCTTTTCAAGGAGTAACCATAAAGAAATGCAACTTGGGAAGCTTTAGATGCATGTGTCTTCATTTTCATTTTCATTTCTAAACAAGTCACACATGAGCATAATTTAAAAATCCAAAGAACACTAAAGGTGCAGAAAGAAAAACAGCCGTCTCTGGCCCATCCCTCTACACCATCAGTCTGGCTTCCCAAAGGCAACCAACTTCAGAGCTGTGGCTATTTCCTGGATTTCCCTCTGAGCATCTAAATCAATAGCATCCACTGCTCTTGCTCAACACATTGACCTTTCGCGTTCTGCATTTACCTCCCACCACGGTGAAGAGCACTTAGCCCTCCCCATCATCAGACATATACACATCCCCTCTCTCACCTTCCCAGGGTTAAAATCACAGCTGCTGTCAGACATTAGCATTTATCTCATTAAAACTATATTGAACCAGATGGCAAACCAAGTCCATACCTCTTTTCTTCCATGTACCTTCAGTTTTTCTAAAGCTGATTGTCATATTTTCTCAGTTGTCTTTTTTTCCTGTAACCTTTAAGAAAACATTTTCCCAGTTCTCCAATCTATATGTCACCTATTTATCAAGACATGTACATGCACTCAAACACACCAGTTTCTTGTTTTTCATAAAGATTTCCATCCTCCTGCTTCAGCCTGGATTCTTGGCTGTTGGTATGAGAAGTCCCCTTGCTACGATCTTGATGTACTTGACTCTCCTGTCTTTGGGATCCATTTCCTGGATCATTTGTCCTGCTCTTTCTTGGTTTACTCTCCTGTTTTGCTAGAGTGTACCCTCCAGTAGCTTCCTAGGACAGGGCCACGTAAGGTAACCTATTAAAGTTGTGCACATTAGAAATGCCTTTATTCTACCCTTTCACTTGACTGATGCTTTTTCCTGGGTCTGAACTACACTCAGTTGTCTCAGAGAGCTGATGTTTACTGTCTTTTAAAATAAACATAGAAACCCATACTCACAGTCAATTACACTTATAATTGACAACTTCCATCCATCTAATCTGAGTTTCTTCCTCAGAAAGCCTTCTCAGGCCTCCCAGATGGTATCAACACACTGAAACTCACCAGATCACCACGTCTCCAGACAATGAAAAGCCAGACCCCTCATCCTTTTTCATTCCCTTTCCTCTCTCTCATTCCTATTTAGCTGCCTTTAGTTACATTCTTTTCCTGCTATGTGAGCCCTCAATTTTAGTCAGTCAGGAAGCTGGCTTTGAGACTGAGCTCCCATCTCCTCAGCTGCAGCACCCAGCGAAAGGCTTCTTCCCTGGCAATACTTGTTTTCTCAGTGATTGGCTTTTTGTGCTGTGGGCAGCAGGACCCGGACCATACCCCTGGTGTTTTGTTAACAAGTAGAATATTTTAGGTTGAATGGCACTTTTCCCTCCAAAGTTTAAAGGCTTGTTCTAGTGTCTTCCAGCTTCCAGTGTTGCTCAGAGAAGATTCTTATGGTTCCTTTATTTGTATGTAAATTATTTTTATGTGACCCATTTTTTTTTTCTGGAAGCTTTTAGAGTCCTCTCTTTATCCCTGAGATTCTGAAATTTCTTAATCATGTGCATTGGTGTAGCTGTTTTGATTCACCATGTGGGGCATTTGGCAGGCCTTTTCCATAAGAAGGCTTACATCCTTCAGTCTGGGGACTTTTTCTTGTAACTTTCTGGGATAAACCTCCTCTTGGTTTACTGTTTCTGGAGCTGCAGTTTGTTGGGTGTTGGATCTCCTAGACTGCCTAACTTAAAAAAAAAAAAAAAGTTTCCTTCCTATTTTCTTTTGTGGTTTAATTCTACATTCTGGGAGATTTTCTGAACATCATCTTTCACCCTTTCTATTAAATTTTAAATTCTGTCTACCTTATTTGATTTCCAAAATTTATTTTTATTCTCTAATTGTTCCTTTTTTATACATAGTATTCTGTTTTGGGGTGTAGCATTTTCTCTTAGCCCTGAAAATATTTACTGGAGATTTTAAGTTTTCTTCTGCTCCTTGCATTGCCTCTGTTTCCTTCAAGTGTCTTTTCTTTCTTTATCTTCCCCTGTTTGTTTGTTTTAGGCATTCCATTTTATATTAGAAGCTTTCCTAGAATTTTTGATGACCCCCGGATATATTCAATCATGTAGCCTAAACATCTCCATAGAAAACACAGCAGTGTTGACGAGATGGACTTGTCAGTTGGTGGGCCTCACTGAGGCCTAGGGAGAAACACCCTGAAACCCAGGCTCATTCTTATCCAGGACTATTCCGTTTTCCTTGCATAGATCACTCTAGTCTTCTGCCTTAGGAATGAAGCCTGGCTGTCAGCTTCCTGATGGCAGGAAGGGAGCAGGACTCCCACCTAGTCAGTATTGCAGAATTTTACTTGATTCCTTTGTTTTAAAACTCATGCCTCACCCACCAGTCACATTACCAAGTCCTCCAGTTCTCCAAAGAATCACCATGCTCAATCCTCCATGCAGTGGGGGCTGGAAGAGATCATAGGACCAAGGGCATGGCCACCAGCTATGCAGACAGGAGCAGGGGCTCTCTCTGGTCAGGTGAAGACATTTAGTCACCCTCCCTTGTCTCATCCCCATTTTCCTCACTGCCTCAAGAGGACACCCTTGGGTTCCAGATCCTTTGCAGGCCTTAGAGGGCCTGCAGATTCTCTGGAGAACCCTTCTGCAAGCCTCCAAGACGTAGCTGCCTTCTCTGCTGAGACATTAGCCATGCCTCTTCTCTTTTTCTTTTTTTTTTTTTTTTGAGGCGGCGTCTTGCTCTGTCCCCCAGGCTGAAGTGCAGTGGCACAGTCTCGGCTCACTGCAACCTCTGCCTCCTGGGTTCAAGCAATTCTTCCGCCTCAGCCTCCTGAGTAGCTGGGACCACAGGCGCGTGCCACCACGCCTGGCTAATTTTTGTATTTTTAGTAGAGACAGGGTTTCACCGTGGCCAGGATGGTCTCGATCTCTTGACCTCGTGATCCGCCCGCCTCAGCCTCCCAAAGTGCTGGGATTACAGGCATGAGCCACCGCGCCCGGCCGCCTCATCTCCTTTCTAGACTGTTGAGCCAGCATTATTGAACCCTCTCACCTGCTGTCCCGCCTTTCCTATGCCCTTTGTCCTTGTAGGTTGACACGTCAGCAGAGAGAGGAAAGAGATGCAGGTGATCATTCTCCCGTCCTTATGTGGCAGACAGGGGTATGTACTTAGACTGGCCCAGTGGAGTGTCCTATGTCCTGAAGAACCTTGGTGGCTCCTTTGGAATTGATTTAAGCAGTGACAGCACAGTGTTTTGAATGGGCTCGGTGGTGGGTTGGATTTATTGGAATTGCCCAAGTGTTTGGATGAAGGCCTTCATTAAGCAAAGCCTTTTGCAGGACATTCTATGGAACCCACTCAAAAGGGTGCTCAGGGGAATAGGCTCTGGGGCTGACTCTGTTTGCAGGAGACTGCACGTTTTCTCTTCCTGGGGTTTCAGATTTTACAATAAAAGTTCTAATAAATTATGTAACAAAGCAATCTATGTGGTTGGATTTTCTAAAGTCATGAGACCACAATCCAGTTTCTGTTTGAAAATACCTGCTAACATCTTCATGAGCTAAGTGATAAATCTGCTAATAGATTTCAGCCAGAAATAGTTGCTCAGAAGCCCCCATCAACCAGCTCCCCCCAGAATGGGGAGGACAGCAGCCAGCAGGCCCCGCTCAGCTGTGTGTAGTGAAGCAGCCTTCACGCCCTTCAGGACGTGAGCATGTTAACAGGGATGGACTTTTCGACCTCCTGGATCGAGCAATACACAGATGTCAGAGGAACAAAGCCATGTGCTCTTTATTTGGGATTTTGACACATGCAGTTCTGGGGATCTTGGGAATGTTGTAATTTTCCAGGGCAAACTTTGACACTTTGCATCTGGGTCACAGAGAAAACACCACTTTTCATCGCCAATTGCTGTTTTCCTCAAACCCAGGCTACTTTTGTCCAGTTTCCTCTGAAAGACCAGAACGAACGCTGGGCCTTATCATCTCTCCATTGTCACTCAGATTCACAGTACAGAACTTAGTCTCACCTTGTGTTCAAGTTGTCCTTCAGCACACATGAACTCTCACAAGTTAACCTTTCCGTCCTTCTCCCAGTACTTAGCAATTTGCTGAATTCACAGCTCTTACCTCTTTCAGGATTCTGAAAGTGAACTAACTTTTCACTTGGATTGTCTCTGATGTCGTCTATACCTTAATTTTAATTTCATGCCACACTCAAGTTTGATGTCATTTTATTCCAAATATCTCTTTTTTATGTATTTAAACTTCACATGAACATTAGCCTTCCCATAAACTTGATACTAATTCTTTGCTTCAAGTAATGGTTACTTCCTTTCCAGCCAATGCCTATTAATACATTCTTCTATTTTTTTAGCCTTCTAGAACAAGATTAGTTTAGACAATGTTGAGATTAATGCTGCTGCACATTGAAACAAGTTGTGACTTGCTGGAGAACACTTTGAGCCTGGATTTTTTAATTTGCAAATTAAGACTGTTGGACTAGACTCCATGCTTCTGAATATTACTAAGCTCAAGGGTTCTTCTGCTTCCGTAAGTCACACAAGAACATTCTTCTTAACATCATTCATTACATTTCTCAAAAACTTTGGAGATTCAATTATGTTTTGGCCTATTGCAGCTCTTTCAGGAATAAATTCTGTTAACAAGTTCAGGTTTGCCCCTTGGCCCAGCACCTTGATGACAGCAATGGCTGCATGAATAAACACTTCCTTGGATTGTGGTAAGTTTTTAAGTTTCAGAGGTTACCCCCAAGATAATTGCATTTCAGGGGAAGATGCTGTGTCCAGAGGCACAGCATTTCAGCAGGACAGAAAGAAAGGAGGGGGTGTTCTGGGCACTGGAAGGAGTGTGGACAAGCTCACAATGATAAAGCCTGTCTGTCCCTCAAGTTTCCTGAAGATCTTCATAATCAGGAAAAACTCAGTAAGTGGACAACTCCAGCTGAGAAACGGAGTTTGCGCAGGAGTAAGTTGGGGTCAGATATCACAGGGCCTTGGTTGTCCACCTGACATCATTAGAATTGGGTTCTGCAAGGAACAGGGAGTCACTGAACACCGCTGGACTATAGGCGCGCACCACCATGCCCAGCTAATCAGCTAATTTTCATATTTTTAGTAGAGATGGGGTTTCATCATGTTGGCCAGGACGATCTTGATCTCTTGACCTTGTGATATGCTCAATGGCCTCGGCCTCCCAAAGTGCTGGGATTTCCTGGGTGAGCCACTGCGCCCAGCCAACAATTTTGGTTTCTTAACCTTGCTCTGGTTACATGGATGCTGACTTTATGATTGTAACATAAGAAAATATAGATTTGGTCCAGCATTTCCAATCTGCTAGCTGTGGATCATCTTTTGGTCCATGTTTCAGCCCATCAACCAACCATACTGTGAGAGCCTTTCCAAATTGCTGAGCTATAGCATCAAACGCAGAAGCTCTGCGAGCCGGGCTCACAATGAACTCAGTCTGCTCCGGCCTTAGGCTCCTCCCAGCATCATCTCACACTCTTGCCATCCATACCCATTTCCCAGGGCTCTTGGTTTCTTTCTGTATACATAAGGAAACGCAGGCATTCTCTGGGAGTGCGGCACACCTCCTCCTGGCTCTCACCATGCCTAACCTTTAGGGACCTGCTGGCATCAGGGTCTAGGTTTAGGTCTAGAAGCAAAGGGGGTGGTGGGAGTGGGAATACAGAAACCTCAGGACCAATGCAGAAGCTTATTCTTAAAGCCCTGTCCTTTAGCCACTCACAGTAGTGAAGTCTATATTAAAGTTCTCCAGAGAAGTCTCAGTGTCTGCCGCCAGCAAGCTGGGCCCCAGGGGAGCTGATGTGGAGTTCCAGCCAGACTTGAAAGCCTGAGAACCAGGACCCCCGATGGTGTCCCCTCCAGTCTGAAAGCTGGCAGGCTTGAGACTCAAGAAGAGACAATATTTTAATCCAAGTCCAAAGACCAGAAAAGCCAATATCCCAGCTCAGCAGGCAGGCAGGAGTTCCCTCTTATTCAGCCTGTATGTTCCAGTCAGGTCTGTCAACGACTGGATCAGGCCCACCCCTGCAAGGGAAGGCAATCCACTTTCCTCAGTCCCTGATTCCAATGTTAATTTAATCCAGAAACTCCTCACAGACACACCCAGGATAACGTCTGAATCAATGTCTGGGCACCAGATGACCCAGTCAAGCTGACATATAAAATCAACCACCACACTGAGTTGCAAGTCGTGTTTGTGTTCATGCTCACTGCTGGTAAAGGAGGGGGGTAATGGCAGAAATCACTGAAAAGCTGGCCAGGCCCAGTGGCTCATGCCTGTAATCCCAGCACTTTGGGAGGCCAAGCTGGGATGATTGCTTGAGTCCAGGAGTTCAAGACCAGCCTGAGTAACAAAGTGAGGCCTCGGTCTCTACAAAAATTTAAAAATTTGGTGGGTGTGGTGGCACACACCTGTGGTCTCAGCTACTTGGGAGGGGCTGAGGTAGGAACCCAGGAGTGTGAAGCTGCTGTGAGCTATGATTGAGCCACCACAATCCAGCCTGGGAGACAGAGCGAGATCCTGTTTCAAAAAAAAAAAGAAAAAGGAATCTAAAAGTAATTTATAAATGATTAGAGTTTTGATTTTTTTTTTAATTTTTGTGATAAGTATGTAATCTGTTCTAGAATGTCACAATACGTTCAAGAAAGCCCCAAGGTAAGATGACACTATGAAGGCCTTCTTGGGCAGAGATATAAAGCAATTCTTATATTTTTAACCAACTTTCTACTCTCTCCTTGCTACGATATTCTCTCCTCTCAGAAATTCACTTGTGTGAATTTTCTCCCTACCCTAAACCTATTAATTGATTTATTGATTTATTTTGTATTTCTAAAACATAATAGGGGTTATAAAATAATTTCAAAGCAACAAATACTAAGTACTTCTTTCCACCTGTGCTTTAAAATTGACTCCTGGCTATAGAGAACTTAACCTGGCTTTGTTAAAATTATTTTTATTTAAAGAATGTATTAAAGAAGGCTAGGTGTCCTCTTATGACTGTCTCTCCTGCTTTCTAAAAGGGATTTGTAGGAATTAGCAGACAGGCCACGCAGTACTGGCACTTCGTCTCACAAAAGGGAGCTCTGCAGATTGGAAGCCTGTAGCCTCATGGAGGGGCCTCTTCAATGGCACAAGAGCCTAGAGATCTTTTCCTTCCTTGCCCATCTCTTATTCTAGGTCCCTTTCTATTCAGTTTTCTTTCTCCTGATAGGGTTTGGCTGTGTCCCCACCCAAATCTTATCCTGAATTGTAGTTCCCACAATCCCCATGTGTCATGGGAGGGACCCAGTGGGAGACAATTGAATCATGGTATTGGTTCCCCCATGCTGTTCTCATAATTGTGAGTGAGTTCTCAGGAGGTCTGATAGTTTTATAAGGGGCTTTCCCCTTCACTGGACACTGATTCTTCTCTTTCCTGCTGCCTTGTAAAGAAGGACATGTTTGCTTCCCCTTCTGTCATGATGTATGTTTCCTGAGGCCTCCCCAGCCCTGCAGAACTGTGAGTCAATTAAACCTCTTTCCTTTATAAATTACCCAGTCTTGGCTATGTCCTTATAGCAGAGTGAGAACAGACTAATACACTTCTTTTTTAAAATCATGTGTATTTTCCTTTTAGGAGCCTGAGTGCTGAGCTTTGCACTTTGGGTGATTAAAAACAATGGAAACATAAATCCTAAATAAAAGTGTTTCAAAATTTCTGGCAAACGACACTTGTGTAAAATTAGAAGCTAATACAAGAGGGTAGAGTATAATCAAGTGTGAGATTATGTATTAGTGACTTTAATTGCAGCAGAATTTTTTTAATTAAGTAGTAAAATAGGATCAAAGTAGCCTGAAAGGGTCTCATGAGGCTGGGCTTGCAGGAAGCCAAGGATTTGGCTTGCTTGGATGGAAGTCATTCTCAGCTTGATGGAAAAGCGGGCTTCTAGAGGCTGCTCCCCTTCTCATTTGTCGACTTTCTTCGTTCCCTTTTCCTCTTTAATCTCCATTCATCTTTGTGCTTCTCTCTCAGGTTCACTGAGTATCCCAGGATTTACAGCACTGAGATGTTTGCCCATTACCCTGTTTTGTGGATTGTGCCTTTGGTATCGCAGGTAAAACTTCCATGAAACCCAAGGTCATGTAGATTTTCTCTGATGTTTTCTTCTAGGCATTTCACAGTTTTGCATTTTACGTGTACATCTATGATCCCTTTTTGAGTTAATTTTCATGTAAGCTTAAGATCTGTGTCTAGGTTATTTTGGGGATGGGGAGACATATAAACATCCAATTGTTCTAGGGTCATTTATCCATAAAATGGATAGCTGAAAATGCTATCCTTTATCCATTTAATTGCTTTGTGCTTTTGTCAAAATATATTTGAGGGTTGACATTTTGAATCTCTTTTCCGTTCTATGGGTCTGCGTGTCTACTCTTAAACCAGTCCCACACCATCCTGGTTACTGTCCTTCCATGTTCAGTTTAGCTCAGGTAGGACGATGGCCTTCTCACCCTGGTCACCCTCCTGTATTTGCCTATCTCCCTGTTTACGGGTTTATGTGGAACATTTTTCCTCCTCACCTTCATGTAAAATAAGGCTTGTAAAATTTTCAGTAATATGAAATAATATTTTAAATCTTTTTAAACAGTTGTGTTGGGGTATGATGTACACACCCCAAAGCTCACTCATTTTGTGTTACACTTAGCTTTGGGTGTGGAAAGTGTTGCTTTCCTCTGACATCTGTGCCCATGTACTCCGCCTCTCTCCCACTGCGATGGATTCCATGTCTGTGTTCCTGGGCAATGCCAGCCCTCCACCTGGTCTTTTTGTTTAGTTGAATTATGTCTGCCTTTGTCTCAGAAGACAGTAGTACACTTTCCTCATCTATGAGTAGATACTGTGAGTGTTAATTTTATGTGTCAAATTGACTGGGCAAGGTATGCTCAAACAGCTGATAAAACAGTATTTCTGGGAATGTCTGTGGGAGTGTTTCCAGAAGAGGTCAGAGTTTTCATGAGTGGACCGAGTGAGGAAGATTCACGTTCGCCAGCGTGGGCGGCTATCACCCAACCTGCTGAGGCCCAAAGAGGACAAAAAGGTGGAGGAAAGGCGAATTCTCTCTTCTCGATCTGGGACTGTCATCTCCTGCCCTTAGACCTTGTACTCCTGTGCTTCTCAAGGCTTCAGACTCCAGGACTCACACGCCAGCACCCCCTACCCATTTCCTTCACCCTCCCTTTCTCAGGGCTTCAGACTTGGTATGAGTGACATCACCAGCTTCCCTGGCTCTCCAGCTTGCAGAGAGTAGATTGTGGGACCTCTCAGCTTCCATAATTGCATAAGCCAATTCTCATAATAAATCTCTTCTTAGGCATCTGTCTGTCCATCTGTCTGTCTACATTTTATTGTTTCTGTGTCTCTGGAGAACCTTAATACCACTACTAACAAGGTAGATTTTATGTAAAAATAAATATATAAGGCAGAACAGCTAAAATAGGATAAATCTTAATCTAACGAATTTTTAATAATAGAAAAAATAAACTTAATTATGGTATTTAAAACAGTTTTTGTTTTTGTTTGAGACACAGTCTCACTCTGCCACACAGGCTGGAGTGCAGAGAAGTGATCACAGCTCACTGCAGCGTCAACTCCTGGTCTCAAGTGATCTTCCCACCTCAGCCCCCCAAGTAGCTGGGACTTCAGGTATGTGCCACCATGTCCAGCTATTTTTTTTTAATTTTTACTTTTTTGTAGAGGCAGAGTCTCACTCTGTTGCCCAGGCTGGACCCAAACTCCTGGCCTCAAGCAATCCTCCAACCTTGACCTCCCAAAGCTCTAGAGTCACAGCCGGAGCCTCCCTCCCGGCCTAGAACAGTGTTTTTAATGACCAACTCCAAGGCTAAAAAAAGAGTTGCCTTTCACACATAATTTCTGGAATCATAATGTTCTAATTCAGTTTGTAACCAAATTTATACTACTCAGAAAATCCAAATAATTCAGAACCAATGGGTTTGAATTATATTTGAAATATCACCTTGTAACTTCCAGTCAATAAAATCTTTAAAAGAAAATTAATCTCTTAAAAAAAGAGGTTAAAAATAATCTAATTGGAAAATGTTAAAGAAGTACTTCCATAAAACATGGGATACAAATTTCTGACATGCTATTTGTGATCATGTTAATTTGCTAACCCTAGGAACTGTTTATTAATGGAAATATTTCTGCTATCTGCAATGCAGCTTTGATGTCTTGTTAAACTATCAAAAATACAAGATGCAAATACTATATTCCCAAAGCAACTTAAAATTTTACAACACACACCCATGGCATTTTAAATATTTTGTTATAAGAATGAATTACCTGTGCTCTCAATTAAAAAATGTGTACTTTCAAATGATTTTATACTTTTAGAGATCATCAATTCTTTTTAAGTAATAGAATAGTTTCCCTATGAGAAATGCAAACATTTTTGGAAAATGGGTCAAGGCGCTTAGCATTTTTGGCATCCTAGGACTCTTTAGGGAAAAGAATATGTTCTGAAAAATTGGTACAGTGCCATTCCAGATACACAGTTAAACTTGATAACTCACATCAAATTTCATAAGAAATGAGGGCTGTGTATGGTGGCTCCCACCTGTAATCCCAGCACTTTGGGAGTCCAGGGCGGGTGGATCATTTGAGGTCAGAAGTTCGAGACCAGCCTGGCCAACATGGTGAAATGCTGTTTCTACTAAAAATACAAACATTAGCCGGGTGTGGTGGAGCACACCTGTAATCCCAACTACTTGGGAGGCTGAGGCAAGATAATCACTTGAATCTGGGAGATGGAGGTTGCAGTGAGCAGAGATGGTGCCACTGCTTTCCAGCCTGGAGAAAAGAGTGAGACTTGTAAAAGAAAAGAAATGAAAAGAGAAAAGGAATGAGGTTAGGTGTCTAAACCCAGGGAATATTAGCACCCAAGAAGTCGGATTCTAATGACAAGAAGCTGTATTCTGCTAGCCATAAGGTGACCCAGAGGAAGCGATCAAACACAGCTAAAAGGGGGATAAAGCGAGCCCTCCTGTGCCTCAGTCGTAATTATACAACCACTTCATGATTTCCTCATCGGCAAGCATGAGGAAGCTGGATGAAATGACCACAGCATTTTCTCCTCACTCCACATGCCTGTGACTGTCTCTTTAATACCCCCTGGAGCCTGGAAACGGAGTTCACCTACATTGCTGGAGAGGCAGAAGGCACAGCAGAGGGGCGTATCAATTGGCTTTGATATCAGATGTGAGTTCAAATCCCTGTTCTAAGGTGTACCAGTGGAGAGACATTACGGAAGGTTTTGAAGCCTTAGATCCCTACAGATTAGGGAGCTGATATTTGCAAAGTGACTAGCACCCAATAAGCCAGGGGAAGCAGTACCAATTATCAGAGGAATAATTCTTTCTTTTTGAGACGGAGTCTTTCTCTGTTGCCCAGGCTGGAATGCAGTGGCACGATCTTGGCTCACCACAACCTCCAACTCCCTGGTTCAAGCGATTCTCCTGCCTCAACCTCCCAAGTAGCTGAGATTACAGGCACGTGTCACCACGCCCAGCTAATTTTTGTATTATTAGTAGAGACGGGGTTTCACCATGTTGGCCAGGATGGTCTCAATCTCCTGACCTTGTGATCCACCCACCTAAGCCTCCCAAAGTGCTGGGATTACAGGCATGAGCCACTGCACCTGACCCAAAGGGATAATTCTCGTTCCTTCATCATTGTTTTTCAAAATACAAACTGAGGCTGAAAATCAATGACCATTTCATAAATTAATAACAGAGCCAGGCCCATAACTCAAGCCTTGTGACTCACTCAGCTGTTCTTTCAACTTACAATTTATTAACCAAGGAACTAACCAATTCAGTGATAGGTTTGATCAAATTTTGTGTGCACACACACACACACACAGACGCACACAGCACCGGTTTAAATCCATTTCAAATTAGTTATGTTTATACAAAAGGGCAGAGTTCAGTTTACGAGATCCCATCAGTGAGGATGCTGTAGCTAGACAGAGGAATTTTCAGGGAGATGAGGATCCAAAGATCCAATGAATTCCTGGTCTGGGATCACCTGCAGATCTGGACTCAGGTCCTGCCTAGCAGTTAGGCTGCTGTGATTAAAAGGAAGAGCCAAGAGGAAGGAGCTGGGGAAGCCTGGAGCTGCCTCGGCTGAGCGCGTGTTCAATGCTCTCCGCCAACCTTTTCTACAAGGGAAGATGGAAGCAGATGCCGCACAGGCCTGCACAGCCGAGTGGTAGACACTGGGGGTGGGGGGATGGGGGGCGGTACCATGGTGTGCGTGAAAAATGCATCAGATCTGGACTTAGACAACTGGAGCTGGTGTTTTTGTTCTGTCACTAGCTGGTGGCCTTGGGGAAGGCAGAAGTCTCCAATTCCTGAATCTTCAGTTTTCTCAAAAATAAAGATAAAAATAATGTCAATGTTTTAGAGAACAGTTATAAAAATCGAATGTGCTATTGTTACAAAGTTCCACCTTTTCTGCATCTTAGTCTCCTTATTTGTAAACTAGGGAAAGCAACAGTATTCACTGTGTAGGGTTATTAGGATTTAATGAGTTAATCCATGTGAAACGCTGATAGAAGTGTCTGGCTTGGAGGGAGCGCTCCAGTCGGTAGGCGGCTGGTTACATAACACGGGAGTGTCACCAGGCCATTTCAACCCACTGTCCACTGCTATTGCTGCGCTTACTGGCCTTTGGCTTTGGTGACTGACTTGTCATTATGGAAGGGAAAAGCACTCCTGTTTTGCCTATTTTCTTTTCTTTTTTCCTTATGAGACCACAATCATTAAAAAAAACTCTACAGCAGTAATAATTTTAAAATATACATATATTACTTATATATTAACATTTATTAAGCATTATTACTGTTTAATAATAGAGTATGAAGAAAAATACATATAGTGGTATTTAGGATTATAATCTTACATGGAATGCTGACAAGAGACATAGGAAACGGCAAATATATCAAAGCCAGATGACAACAGGACTGCAAATAAGATTAATATATTCAACACTATGCACAAACTCTAAGGTAGTGGTCTAATCCATGCACAATAACTGGATGGGTGATGTCCATCGATTCCTAGCCTGATACTGAACATTGTTCCAAAATAATTAGTGGAAACAATAATTAGATGTCTGATGTTAATAAAACAAGACTCTTTTTCTCTATAATTCACATGACTATAGATAATTTTAAGTTTTACTTTTCTAAAACAGAAACCCTTGAAGAGACTCCAAACCCTATTTGAAAACAAGAAAACGTGATGATGATGATGATACAGCAAATAAAGCTAAAATGAAAATGTGTCTTGGAAAAATGTGAGAATCGACCCATCCCTCACTGGCAAGGAGAAGTAACGGTAAGTGTCACATGGAGCGTGGGCAGCATCAGGAGCCACACTGCCGTGCTCTGGAGCCAGACCCTGGCTCTGCCACTCAGTGGCTGTGTGACTTTGGGGAATTCCCTAACATCTCTGTCTCTAACTTTCTCATTTGTGAATTGAGGATAATAATAACTACTTTATGAAGTTATCATGAAGATCAAATTAGGTCTAGAACATTGTCAGATACACAGAGTGTTCAAACACAGTAAGCCGCTTTATCATAACAAACACATACAATACTTTAAGTATTCAAAATGAATACAGGATAAAGAATACTGACAAAATAAATATTAAACACAAAATGTTGAATTTGGGGGGTCAGTTGAATATAAATCATCCCCAGCCCATCAATACTGATAGACACAACTCAAAATAACGATGCCATCTATTAAAATATCTTTCATTAAACTTAAGCAAGACACCATCAACTACAGGAGTTTAGGAATCATTAAGAAAAAAAAAATGTTGCCGTAGATTTTACTGACTGCAAGACACATTCTAATTTCTGACAAGTTAGAAGAAAATGTGAAGACATTCTGATATGAGCAAACTGGAAAGTGGTCAACAGAGTCAGCCTGCAGGAGAGTGTGTCTAAAACAAATATGCAGACACAACGTCTAACTTCCCCACTGGCTTCTGAGGTGGAGGGTGTGTTTCTGGGACATGAGCACTCACTTCAGGAGGGTTTAGCATCTCATTACCTGCCAATCCCTGCTTATACCACAGAGGGTGTGGGCTGGCGTAGGAGCCCCCAGGATCACATCCTGACACATTTGCAAGAACAGGGAGAAGCCCCCAAGAGTTCCTGTTGCCACTGTTCTGGGATGGAGAGAACCTAAAGAACCGATAGCAATCTAGTGTTTATATTACAAATACTTATAAGCAAATCTTGAAAATTGAGCAGATTCTGGCTGGGTCTAATGGTCTGAGAGTCCCTTGAATTAAAAGAATTCTAGAAAAGCTGTGAAACTTCACCTTTCCCCTATTCTTAACCTTACCTGCCTTTGGGAGGCTGAGGCAGGAGGATGACTTAAGGCCAGGAGTTCGAGAATGTAGTGAGCTATGATCACGCCACTCACACTCCAGCCTGGGCAAGACCAAAACAAAAAACCTGCCTGCAAACTGCTCCACACGGGAAATTCACTTGCCTTCTTGGACTACGGAAGGAACTGGCTTACTGAAAACCACCCTTCTCTAAAACCCTTCTTCCAGTTAGGTGTTAAGATTCTAACAGCCTTTCCTACCTGAATAAAACCTGCACACAAAGTAAACATGAGATGTTGACAACTCATCTGTTTGATATGAGTCTCCATGCTTAATCGGCTGTGGATAATCCTCATCTGCATCTAGTGGCAAAGACTCCTGTGTGCTCACCAAAACGCTCCCCTTC
This sequence comes from Cebus imitator, assembly GCF_001604975.1. Lineage (NCBI taxonomy): Eukaryota > Metazoa > Chordata > Mammalia > Primates > Cebidae > Cebus > Cebus imitator. The sequence continues at coordinate 575,626 of NW_016107316.1, forward strand.
CTCCAGTGCACACAGTCACATGGATTTCCCAGGCACCCTTGCAGCTCAGCAGGAGTCCATGACTTAAGAAGGCCAATGGACTACGTGGGAAAGCACCACATGCGTCACTTCCAGGCCTGGGAGCATGCGTCCTCCACTCTCTTCCCCTGTGGGTGCAGAAGGTGGGGCAGAGGGCCCTGGGCCTCTCAGTCTTCATGTGAATTTAGATAACACTGAACTGTCACGTGAACAAGAAATAAACATCAAATGTATTCAGTCAATTAGGTTTGGTGATGGTTGTTAAAGCAGTTACCCTCCCTCAACATAATAAATTTTTCAACAACACATAATGGATCACTCATGTATAAAATACTCAATATGGAATCGCAGGATAAAGTGTTTATTCTAGCTCAAGCTTAATCAGAGTAGTCTATCTGAGGGAGGAGATAGTAGAGGGCAGTGAGGGGTGGTCAGTGAAGATAACTAGCCTTGCTAAAAGAATGGCTGAAGAACTGAGCTATAGATAGGGTAAACCGACATCTCAGACATTCTGTGATGGTCCCGATATTACCCTAAAGTAAAATGTAGAGTTGAACCATTTTAATTAGATTCTAGAATTCTATTAATTTATGAAATGGGCATCTCCACAAAGGACTAAACAAATTACGAGAGGATTAAAAATACATCCACGTGGGAGCACGGCCTCACACTCCAAGATGACGGAGCTTATCAAGATCGGCTGTGGATGTCTATCCCTGGGAGGGTTTCCCCCATTTTTTCCCTTTTTATGAGACAGGCTCTCACTATGTTGCCCAGGTTGGTCTTGAACTCTTGGGCTCAAGCGATCCTCCTGCCTCAGCTTCCCCAAGTAGCTGGGATTACAAGTGTACACCACCATGCCTGGCTTCACTCCCTGGGAGTTTGCAACAAAGTATGTTATTATGGTTGAAAGATTTCCAAAATCACAAACAGAAAAGCTTACAGGGGCCAGGCAGTTAACAGGGTGGGTAGAAAGTGAGAGCGAAGTTGGAGCCTGTAAGGAACTGTGCCGTAGCAGCACAATGTTGAGGGATTTACATTCAGTATTTTAATTATTTATTTTCTTTTGAGACAGTGTCTTGCTCTGTGACCCAGGCTGGAGCACAGCGGTGCGATCTGAGCTCACGGCAACCTCCGTCCCCCAGGTTAAAGTGATTCTCCTGCCTCAGCCCCCTGAGTAGCTGGGACCACCGGTGCCCTCCACCACACCCAGCTAATTTTTGTATTTTAGTAGAGACAGGGTTTCACCATGATGGCTAGTTTGGTCTCGAACTCCTGACTTCAGATGACTAGCCCACCTCAGACTCCCAAAGTGCTAAGATTACAGGAGTGAGTCACCGCACCTGGCCTAAAGTCAGTGTTTTGAAGGCACTGTGTAGGATTTGTGGGTAGACTCTCTCAGAGTTCCCCCCCCTAGTTTATTCATTCACTTAACAAGTTTTATTTATCTATTTATTTATCATTTATTTATTTATTTGAGACAGGACCTAACACTGTAACCCAGGCAGGAGTGCAGTGGTGTGATCACCACTCACTGCATCCTCAGTCTCCCAGGCTCAGGCGATCCTCCTGCCTCAGCCTCCCGAGTAGCTGGAACTACAGGTGCATACCAGCATTCCTGGTTAATTTTTTTATTTTTATTTTTATAGAGCTGGAATCCCACCATGTTGCCTAGGCTGGCAGTGAACTCCTGGCCTCAAGCCAGCTTCCCACCTTGGCCCCCTCAAGTGCTGGGATTATAGGCATGAGCCACAGCACCTGGCCAACAAGTATTTATTGAATGTCCACTGGCTTTCTGAAATCTAGGATTTGATCTAAGAGATGTCTTGAGGTTCTTTCCCAATCTACTGCTCTAAGGAATGTTTTACAGTAAAATAGGATGACAACCTAAAAAAGGAAAATACATGATAACGTAAAAAAAAAACTTAAAACACAAAACTACTGAAAAGAACTCAGGTAAAAGACAGAAGAAAAACACAAATAACTCAAAATATAAAATTAACTTCTTTGAAAATAAAAATAGTTTAATTTGCATCAAGTATAACATGCAGTCTATAAATTCTTATAAACACAGCTTTAAAAAGTTAAAGTATCAGGAACTATGATAAATTTGAAAATAACAATCTAACTTTTTATTAGACATCTGACCAAGAGGATGCCGTAAGATTTGAAGTGTCAGGTTATATAGAGCTCATTCACATGCTTCTTGCTATACTAAACATATACTAAATGGCTTTTACTTAAAATTTCATAAAAGAAACATTCCACTAAAACCAATTTAAATTCTACAACTACTAAGAACAAATCACACTAGTAGAGGTGAACAAATCTCTCTTCTCCAGTCGACTGGACAGCAGGATTACTGAGTGGTAGGTAGGCCGAGTCTTCTTCACCCCCTTATTATTTGGTGAGGAAGTCAACTGTGAGAAGTGACTCGAACTGTCAGAAAAAATGAGAAAACTGCTTGGGTCTGTGGGCAGGGGACTACATCTATAGCCCTTGTTGCCTTGAAAGACAATGAGGTAAATATGTACAAAATGTTAAAATTAGAAAATGATCACGGATAATAAAGATGGTCTTATTATTTCAAAAGCTTCTCAATTTGAATAATATGGAGCATGTAATTCTACATTGTTTCTGAAAGGAAAGCTTCATTTACTCAGTTCTAAGCATTCAGTTTATTATTCCATGTTCTGTTAAATCTCAGAAAAACCAAGAAAGGGTTTCTGGCACATATCACTAGTGTAAATAACACTACAAAAATCACATCTCATCCAAGAAAATGGACTTACGTGCAATCTTGGTAAAAAGATGACTGCGGCCGATGCTCCGTGGGCAGATTCAGAGTATTCGTGTGCTTTGAAACAGGAACACTCGTCTTTATTTTCTACATGTAATTCATGCTATTGCTCATTTAGGTTGGTCTTTCACTCCAGATAGGTTTTTATGATTTTTAAAGGGTCATCCTATGAATAGTTTGGAAATAATTGCTCCTCCTTCTTGACTGACCCTTTTATTCTTACACATTATTTTCCAGAATGCCTCGTTGTACTGGGAATTCAGATCCTGCCCATTCTACAGCTACCCAGGCCCCCACTCAAAGAGGGTTTCTGCTGAGTTCCAGAAAGTCCTCGTCATGAAACATTCCACCAACAGCACATGTGCATGGCACACACCAGACTCTGATGCCAGTGTAAGCCAAGGCTGTGAGTTGGCTAGTCACCTTACTTAAAAAGCTTTGACCAGGTAGGTGACAGTATTTGATTTCTACTAACTATGTTAGATGTTTCTTAACTCTTTTAAAGTGGCAAGAATAAAAATTCTGTAATTGGCAAGAACTGGACACCTGGCTTAAAACTACAGCCATGCATCACTTGACGACAGGGATGCATTCTGAGAAATGTGCTGTTGGACGATTTTGTTGTGGTTACATCGCAGGATGCATCTAGATAGGATGCTACCACTGACTACACACCTAGGCTGTGTGGCATGACCCACTGCTCCTAGCTACACGCCTGTACAGCATGGTACTGAATACTGCAGGCAACTGTCACCATGCTGTGTGTCTAAACATAGAAAAGGTACAGTAAAAATACGGTATTAAAATATTATGTGCCCACTGTCACAGATATGGTCCATTGTTGACCAAAATGTCCCAACGTGGCATATGACTGTAGCTGACTTTGAAGACTAATTGGTTACATACCTTAGTTTAATCTGGATCCTCTGAAGAGCTATCTATCTCAAGGCCAGCATTTTCTTCCTAGGCATGAAAGGGTTTAAAATTATGTAAGATTGTAAATTCTCTTTCTGTTTAATCAGTCTCAACCAGGGATTCTCAACCTTTGTGATAAGTCATTGAAAAAACTATCCAGTGCTGGCTCTTATCTATACGCTTCTATTTTTCAATTCAGTTGCATAATTATGGCCTATGCTTAAAATTCTGAGGTAGGGAAGGGTAGGGAGTCCCCACAGCCTGGAAATTAAAAATGCAATCGATTCTGAGCCCACCTGGGTCTACTCATGCTGCCCCCCACAAAAGAACAGTATCCCCACTGGTTTTTTCCCTTCTGCCCAGTGCCAGCGTGTGTCTGGAAGAGGTGGGAATAAAGGAGCCTAGATGCTCGGTCGCGAGTGCTGGCCCCAGGAGATAATTTACAGCACCTTCCCTTTTACCCATTTATTCCCTCAAGTCACTCGCCCATAAAATAAAGGGGAACAAGCACTTTTCCTGGTAGATAGGTTGATTTTACTCAGGAGTTAGCCAGGAATTCAGAGATTTCTGGATTTTTAAACCATGGGATACTTCTAAATAGGCTGAGAATTCCGGGTATAACTAAAAATCACCTTTTAAATTTTTTATCTTACCCATAAGAAGACTTATTGTCATTCATAAAACATCTTCTAATGGTTAGTATTTGTAAGAAAAAAATAATAATTACAAACATATTTTACTGCAGCATTCTAACATGCAAATAGTCTAAAGAGATCTCAAAATGAGCATTTTCGCAAGTAAGTTTCATCTAAAATTACCTGGCTAAGCAATTAAAATTATTCCGACCACTATGTAAACCCATATAAGTAAAATATAACACGAAGACACATTTTCCTTTTAATATTAAAAATGTTTGTGGTTATGAATGCTTAACTGTCCCAGTGTTGAAGAGTTGATTCTTAAATGCCCTGCACCGTGAAAGTTATTTCAACTGAAAGAGATCAACAGCTTTGTATGTCCAGTCTTCTCCTGCAGAAAGCCTGTACTAACAGGCGGCGCTCCGTAAGGCCACAGTCAATGAAGCTGGCTTCATACTTGCTACATTATCAGAACTATCTGTGCCTTACAGTGAAGGCAAAATGGTATCTAAAACACAGGACTCTGCTGGGCACGGTGGCTCATGTCTATAATCCCAGGCTTTTGGGAGGCCAAGGAGGGAGGATTGCTTGTATCCAGAAGTTCGAGACCAACCTGGGCAACACAGCAAGACCCCATCTCCTCAAAAAATAAAAATTAGCCAGGTGTGGTGGCACATGCCTATAGTCCCAGCTACTTGGAAGGCTGAGCTAGGAGACTGCTTGAGCCCAGCAAGTCGAGGCTGCAGTGAGCTGTGACGGCACCACTGCCTTCAGCCTCATTCAGAGTGAGATCCTGTCTCAAACAAACAAATAACAAACCACAAAAATACCCCACAGGACTCTAAATGAGACAGAATCTAAGGGATTATAAAGATTAGAGCACCAATTTCTTTTTCTATCATTTTTCACCCAGTTAAAGCAGAGTTTTGCATATGTGAGAATCAGACTGAGCTGTACACTATAAACAGCTATAGACACAGACACACAGGTTCGAAGGAGATGATGTGTGACTCAATCACTCATCTGGTTTGTCAATTTTGGTATTAGTATGAAAAAGCAAACTTTTCCAGTAAGTTCATGAAGTAAATTGATGTCCTCTAGGATCTGGATAACCTCCCTCTTCTAGCTACAGGAATGCACTGCACAGCACTGCTGGGCGCTAGCGTGCTGTGGGAACAAACGCTTTATAAAGCACCACTGAGGCACTGGGACTTATGAGCCATGTTCTCTTAAAAAGACTAGTTGGGAGCAGTTCAGAACACTTCTGCCAACTGCATGACTATACATGAACCTGAAAGTCTTTAACAAATTTCAGACATGGGACAAAACAAACACACAAGCTATTTTATTTTTAATCAAAACGTGAATCATTATTAAAGTGAATAAAAATGCATGAGTCAGAATAGCATGCAACTTTTTTATTGTTTTCTAAATCTATTTGTACACTTAATATGCTAGTATTTAATTTCACAAACAGTATAAAGAATGTACTCCAATGATATTACGCAGCAACTACTCACCTGAAAAAGAACAAAATACCGTCTCTGAAATAATTCCTAATTATACAATTTTGCAAATAAGCACTATAAATATTAAAATGTTCTGACTTCAGTGTATGTCAGTAACATCCTGCCTTTTTAAAATTGCTTAAAACATTTGTTAAAGATCATGCAAAATAAACACTGTATTAAAATGCTAGATTATACTCAAACATCAAGACAATGAAACACAATAGAGCAACTATTTAGCACAATGACTGGCCAAGTAAATAACTTTATCAGCATATTAATAAAAATCCACTGAGTAATAAACATCGCAAACGTAACGCTGACTCTAGAGACTCGCACATCTGCGATCTCACCATCTACCATCCTAACTGCGACTTGGGGTAAACCACCAGAATTCATTCTAACATAAATAAGCTGTGTTAAAATGACAACAAAATGTCATTGCATGATGATGGGGAACATTTCCAGTCCACACAGTACTTCAAGGTCATCATTCTCTTAACTTGGCTAACAATTCATGGAAAGTACAGTTTTACAGTCACACCACTTATATATATATGTGTGTGTATATATATATATATTTTACTCTTGCTTTGCTACATGTTTTTAAACTTTTTTTAAAAGTATTTCCTTCCTTATGATCCTCCCCCAGAATTAACATGTTGACTTAGGAAGAGACGAAGTAGATGAAGTCTATCCTAGCATAGAAAGCAATGATTTAGTTTTATCTAATTAAATATTTCCTTGTCATTTATTAATTGTCACTGACCTTTTTGATGTAATTATTTCCTCATTCACTCATCTATAAATATTTATTAGTGCCTATTATTACCCATGTCTCCCTGATTCTCCAGAAAAAGAATTCCTCTTTTTTTTTCTTCTCATTGCTAAGCTCACTTAGAAAAGTTGGGTACCATTTAAAAGAATGAGACAACAGACCAGGGTGGCTTCTTGGGCACAGCTGGATGGCGCTGGAAGCCAGGCCAGGGCTTTGGAGAGAAAAGCCTCTGACAGATAAACCTATGGAGGTCACTGGCCCCTGCCCGCACCTACTCTCCCGACAGCTCACGATGGCCCAGTTACACTACCGCGAGCCCTGGTGACTGGCTTTCCTAGCAATCTTTAAAGCCCTCTTCGTTACATACTTCCTAGTTAAAATTCAGAACCTCTGTGATAAGCAATGCCTCTACCATATAGAACGCTGGATCTCAGTTTACTGAGCATCTCCCTGCAGTGTCACAGGCTGTGCGCTCTCACCTCGATGAGCCCCTAAGAGCAGGGTTTGCTTCTGCTTCACCTATGCCACATCTTCCCTCAAATGTGTGGTCACCAAATGTTCTGCAAAAAGGGTCTTCAGCTTTTTACTTTTTTTTGGGTGGGGGGAGCAAATTAAGCCCTTTAAAATACTTCTGACCTATCTTTATACTCAGATCTCACCTCATCTCAAAAAGTTTTATGAGGTAATGCACCAAGGAAAGGTACAGTGGTATTAGTGAGTTTTCAAGCTTCTAATTACAAAGGCAATAGAGGCTGGCTGGTGAGCCATGACTTCTCATGCTCCCCTCTGTCGTACTGTGGGTGTCTCTTTTACCACGGCCTCTTCATCTGTTAGTTATCTGTCAGTGAAATGTAGAAGGACGATGGGCATGGATGGAGTCAAAATCCAGGACAATTCTGTCATAAGGGTACAGCAATACTCTTCTCCTTTGCTTGTTTTTCTCAAAGAATGCTTTCTCTTTCTTCTCCAAAGCCTGTGCTCTCAGGAGAGGCCGCTGCATGGAGCTCTGAAGACTCTCTGGAGAGCCTTGTGTAACTTGAACGCTGGCTTCGCTTATGTGTCATGCTTTTTAGATTCTCATTCTGAATAGCGGTTGGGTTGGGACTGGAACTAGGCCTCATAATGACTTGAGAAGTCTCCCTAATTCCCTCCATCTCATCAAAATTTTGATTGGCTCTATTAGCTGGAGCACTGTTGTTGTTCAGAGTCACGGTGCTGGGTGTTCGGTTCAGATTGTAGGCTTTCTGGCACGCAGGCCAGTTTTCTTCAGGGCTGCTGGCTATCAGGCTGCATTCAGAAGGGCTTTTCTTGTCTTCTGAACAAATGGACATCCGAGCTATAATTGGATCTTGCAGGCCACTCAAGCTATGTGGGATTCCCCGCTTTCCACTGTGACTGTCATCTTCCAGCTCTATGAGATTTGCCTTTTCAAGCTGGGAGTCATCCGCCACTTCATTATGCAGAGAGTGATTGGGAGAACTTTCACTGGATCTCACTCCTGAATCTGATGAATCCTTTTTGTCAAGGAGGGCATCCGATAAATACTCTTTGGCTTTAATGAAGGTTCTAATTGGCTCAGCACTGTGTTCTGGAGACTTTGGCCCTCTCTCTACTTTCCCTTCGGCTTTTCTGTCTTTGTCATCTTTGAGCAGTGGAGTGTTATCTGATTCTTCTGTGCCAGATTCATCCTCATCACTTGGGAGTTTCTGATAGCGCAGCCCACCTCCCTTAAGCTTCAAATCTGTCTGGAAGAGACTTGACCTTTCAGAAGATTTCTTGCCTGGGAGAAGCTTACTGCCTGACTGATCTGATTTTTCATCTTCTTCAGTGATAGGATCCAGAGGAGAGGCATCATTGGTGGAAACCCCTGACGAATAATCGATAACATCTCCCCTCTTCATTAAAAAGGACTTCCTCCCATCATCGGGCTTTGGCTCACTATCCTTCCCCTTTTCTTGTTCTAGGTTTGAATGAATAGAGCCCCCTGATGAACTCTGCCCCATGTAATAAGTGCTATGTGGAGAAGATCTGCCACTAATGGTTGTAGACCCTGGGCCCCCTTCTAGCTGGGACATCTGAGCAATGTATTCTCTATAGGCATCTCTATACTCAGCCTGCACCTTATCAGTAAGTTTTGAAATTTCAATACTGGAATCCTGGGAATTGAGACTCGAAAGACTTGGGGTTCTGCGAGTTTGTGACTGTGAAGACAGAAAAAAAAAATTTAAAAATTCAAATAAGAAAAAAATGCATAAACATCAGCTTAGGAAATACACATGTAAATTAACCATTTTACAAGTCATCAAAATATCAAATTCTTTTAAAAGACTTCCATATAACACAGTTTAACAAAAGCTGTGACCTTATAAATAATGCTGTTATTAGAAAGCTTTCTATAAATTTTAATAAAATCAGTTTATTGTTACTATTTAAAAATATAACTAAACACTATATTAACAAATAACCTTAGCACTTGTTTCTGTTTTTTATTTTATTTTTAAGAGACAGGATCTTGCTGTGTTGCCCAGGCTAGATTCAAACGACTGGGCTCGAGCGCTCCTCCCGCCTCAGCCTCCTGAGCAGCTGCGACTATGGGCACACACCGCATGCGTGGTCACAGCACGTGTTTTTATAACTTCAAACATTTCCCTTTTATTTAAGGCCAAAGTCAACTTCATTATTAAAGTATAAAAAGCAGTGAGGCCAATAGTTGGGCCTTAGTAAACAGAAAAAGAAAATAGTTTTACAAGTTGATTTTCAATATGAGTTTTAAAGTTAGAATTGCTTCAGATCCCAGAATAGCTAAGAAATAGGAGCAAAAAGTACAGATTAGGAAAAAGAAAAGGGAAACGGAAAAGAATCAAGAAAGCTTAAGAAGGGTCAAGAGTAAAGGCTAAGACAAAAAAAGAAGGAGCAAAGGGAATTTGCTGGAGACCTTCTCAAGGAAATAGGACATTTTCTTCCTTCCCCACGGCACTGCTCCTCCTCGGTGCTGCCCTGCCTTGCCCTGCCGCCTGCCACCTGCCGTGGTTCCGCCACTGTTCTCCGTGCCCTGCTCTGCTTTCCTCCTGTGCTCTCCTGGCTCCTCCTACTCCTCAACCATCTCTCACTTTGCTCGGTCCCTGACTCTATCTCTCACCTGGCCTCCCTCTACCAAGAATCTCCAAAGAACACGCCTACATCTAATGCCAGATGAGAAGAGACCAATATCCATGAAGGGCGTGCAGGCATCCTGGAAACCAAAGGATGAAACTCAAAGGGACACTATGTGGCCAGTGTTCCAATGAAGATGTACTTCAACCAACAGTTACTGAATGCAACAGAAAATCACCTGGGAAAGGCTGAATTTGCTGACCACCCTAGCTCAAGTAGCCCAGTCCCTACTGACTCAGCATGCCATGACCCTGATGGATTTCCCAGCTCTCGTCAAGGTCTACATGAGCTAACTTTTTCTTTGTTTCACTCACTGCCCCTCTCCAGGTGAACGCAGCTCCTTGAGTACAGGGAGCCCTCCATCTTGTCTCTTGTCCACTTAGGTATTCAGGAAACATTTTCTGAATGACTGTATAAATGCCCATATAATCTCAGTGAACTGAATGGCGCCCTTATTCTTCAATAATATGAAAAATGCCGTTCAATAAATACCTGCCAACTTAGATTACTGTGACGAGGGGCACCTTCGTCCAGGCCAAGCGTGTTCAGCTCTTCGAAGCTGAAGTTGAGCGTGTAGGGCGTCTGGCTGGAGAGCTCCGTGTGAGGCAGCTCGCTGTGGGCAGCCCTGCGAGCAGGTTCACCGTGCGGGGCTGGGCCACTGCTGCTCTCACCGAGGAAACGTGGGTCTTCAGGGACCGCCTGGCTTTCTGCATTTCTCATTTCTAGCACCTCAACAGAAGAAACACATACATATTTACACTAACAAATCGTATTTTAGAAGCTTTATAAATGGTTTAGAAAAATAAAACACTATAAAGCTACTACAATAGCAATGAGAAAGCATACTTCTGGTAAGTGAATTTCCAGTGAATTTGTACTTCTTTCATGTTAATTAATACTAAAGGAAGCAACAGTAAAAACCACCATACATATACTACACTACAATTTGTCCATTAAATTATTACTTCAGTTTAAAATTTAACTTGAGGACAAAGCAAAATGCAGCTGGCATGTGTCAAAACCAGAGCTGGCCAGGATAACTACTGGAGCAGTAGATCCAGAGTGTATTCAGAAAGATGGCAACAGGGAAAGCAGTCTCACTAAGAATGGAGTTCAACTCCGAATACAGCAGGGATGAGTGGGGGGATCTACCACCAAGGGGCAGGGTGGGGGCCGTGGATGGAACATCACTAAGGGGAGGCAGCAGGGGTGGGGGACTCTGGGTATGCCGATGGCCAGGGTGAGCAGACATCACCTGGGGTTGGGGGAACAAGGCATTTGATCCAATACCAAGGGCAATCACACACGTAAACTGACTTGACAGGATTCCTGCTAAAATGGGGCAATGCAAGCTCTATAAGGACAAATGCTGAAGGTCAAGGCCTCGAAGGCTTCGAGGAGGCTGATGAGAGTTAGGGCAGCTGAAAGCGTGAAGAACTGGCAGCTTAGTAAAACGGTGTCTTCCCCAAATCTCTAAGTGAAATGCCCAAAAAGGCAAAGGCTGCCAAGTGCTGCTGTGTGTATTTCTACAACACAGGGTTGCACATAAGTGTAAAAGGCAGTTTTTAAGTTTAAAAAGTATATGAAAAAATACCAGTTTAGGCCAGTACTTATTGATACTGCTTTTCTACAATGTCATGAATAATTCTGAGTGTTAAAATAATGTAAATATCACAATGTTATAAATATCTTACTGTGCTTCTGAAAAGGTGCCAGTCTCCAAAATTCATATTCATCTCTTTCTTCAGTTCATCAATGTTACACTGAGCTAACACACGGCCATTTATGTTTGCCTGAGTACAAATTAAAACAATTATAGGTAGAAACACAAAATGTGAAATATTGTGAATTACTAGTGATTGAAAAGTATGCTTTCGTTTAGTTTTAAGAAAGTGTCTAGAGACCAGAATGGTTGACCAAAGAAAGGTTATCATCCCGTATAATAATATAATAAACAAGCTGAATTTGAACACCTAAGCCACTCCATATTTTCTCAAATGTCTTGGGCATTCAAGTAAAACAAATCACTCTTCTGGGACCAACCAAAGAGCTAACACTCCCAACCATTTCCAAAACTACCTATGCTGTCATGAGCAACAACAAAACTGTTAGTTTTTCTTTTCTTAGAAAATATGAACATGAACACAAGCTGCTGGGAAGGGACAAGGATATCTGCCCTTATAAGCATGTTGGTCACTAACAAAGTTCTAAATGAAGTAGGCCTCACAAACTTGTTTATCGTTATGTTAGATACAGATATGAAGAATACCCACTCACTAATTTCTCAGTCTATTAAATTCACAAGGCGGGGTGTGGTGGCTCACGCGTGTAATCCCAGCACTTTGGGATACGGAGGTGGGTGGATCATATATGGTCAAGAATTCGAGACCAGCCTGGCCAACTTCGTGAAATTCCGTCTCTACTAAAATTACAAAATTTAGCTGGGCATGGTGGCACGCGCCTGTAGTTGCAGCTACTTGGGAGGCTGAGACAGGAGAATTGCTTGAACCCAGGAGGTGGAGGTTGCAGTGAGCCATGACCATGCCACCACACTCCAGCCTGGGTGACAGAGCAGGACTCCATCTCAAAGAAAAAAAAATCATTAAAAAGGAAGTTATCACTTTTGGTTTTCTGTAATTCTAGTTTCCCCTAAATGAAACAACAGCATTTTCTTTATTAATAACAGGTAACTTACTGCTTTTATAAAATATAAAACCTGACTTTATTAACTGGGGCAAAATTATGAAATAGTTAGCTATGTTTATAATCAATAGAAGGTTCTGTTTCCAAGTTAATCCTGAAGAAAACAGCGGACACAAGTATGTGACAGAGGTCCTGCTGCAACAACGCCACAGAGCCTTCAGCACGGAGGAGGCCATCGGCTCTGAGTGGCTTCCGAAAGCCAGGGCCTGGGAGCAAAGAGCTGAGTGGGAGAAAACCACTACCCCAATGGGAACAAACTCGTCAAAAAGGACCTATGTGGGAGACCCTGCTCTTTCCTGACGCCAACCAGATGCCTGGAGGAGAGAGTGGGGCTTGTCCACGGAAAAGCCGGTGTTTGACTCATGCAAACGGACCAGCACGAGCCAGCTCTGTAAGGAAACTGACATTATCTGAAACCTTTCAGAAATTGGCTAAGATTAGTAAAATGGTGTCTACATATGCTCATAATTCTTTTGAAAACTTCTCTCAGAATGTCATTCTTTAAAGTATATATATTAGAGGCTGGTTATTAATCTTCTACTTTACTTTAATGTACTCTGATATAAAAAGTATACCTTGGTGAAATATCTATTATAACGACTTTGTTAACGCCTTCCCCAAAATCTCAAACATCTCTATCCAACTTCCTGGTAGCTGCTAGAATTGCAATAGGATCTTAGAAGAAAAAAAAATTACGCAAATGCATTAACCTTGCAAACCCAAACCTATGCAGTTTCATCAAATGTGACATGATCCTAAGTCCTACATGACATAAAAGTGAGAATTTGGAGAAAATGAAGTAAGTGTGGCTTACTTTGATAATTACTAAGTCACAGTAATAAATATTACAATCAGAAAAAAATGTAACACAAAAGGTTTTCTGTTCCACATTGGAAAAATGAGTTCTATTTATCTCAATGGGAAATCCCTACAGCTTTGTATCTCTCATCAAGGCTTTCTTTACTTACATTAGGTCATTTAAAAAAGAACATGTTAAGACAGCTACTTTATTTTCTTTTATCCATTTATAAAATAAGAGAAAACAGGGCAATTTTAGAATACAAAATAGTAAGAATTAGGTTTTCCATTTCGAGCTTTCTCATTTTAACTGAGAATACATGTTTGGGAGGCTGTAAGTGTACACGACCCACCGAGCCCCGTCTTCCACCCCCAGCACTGTCTCCGGTCTGTGTGTAAATGGCGACCTCACCTTTTTGATTGTGGCGCAATACTGAGGCAGCATACTCTGGTCCAACCCTTCTATTTGTTTCAGCTTCTCACACACTGCATCCACATTCAGTGAGTTCAGTAATACCACTGGGCCTGGGGCTGGGCCTGACCCCTACAGAAGTCAAGGAAAAATACAGGTATGAATAGGATTTAATGCCATCGATAATGAGGTCACAGAAAAACTCATTGAGTTATACCATGAAGTAAGGTAAAAACTACAAATGTGTGTAGCGTGGTAAGGAAATACCATTAGGGAACAGATTTAGTTACTGTTGTAACCTAATGAGTAGCTTTTATTACAGCGGATACAGCCTGGTCAAAGCCATTTTTTGTAAGAAAACAGACCATTCCATGAACTAAGCTTAGGCCAACTTCTCAAATGTTTACTGCCTAACCTCAACAGAGAAGGGTGCTGTGCTTAATAAGAGGAAGAACAGAGGGGGCAAAAAACGCAAAAGGATGGAAAACTACTTATGCCAATATTATATGAATACAAAAAATAAGCATATAAAATAATTTTAAAGTACTTATACTAAAAAAGCAACTTCGAGTGTTCTACAGACTACCTTAATGGTTTATAAGAGCTGAAGTTTTCAGATCTTGATCATATTTTATCCCCAGGATCTAAAACTTCCTTTAGAATCTGTTCAATCATCATGTAAATATAAAACAACAGTATTAGTTTTTAACACGTTAAAGTAAATACCATCTATTAAAATTTGTTCTCATTTAAAAGGAAAGTCAAAATAATAAATAAGTCTAGTATTTACTTAGAAAAAAACATTTTCAGAATGTGAATACTAATGAACCATTTGCCTGTGGTCAATAATAAATGCATCTCCCCAGCATAGATGTACCCACCGTAGTCTAGAGGGTGCATCAGCCTGGTCAAAGTTAGGACTCAAGGTCACAGAACAAATAGCTAGTTAGTGGTAGACTTGAACCAGAACTCTTAACTTGTCAGGTCTTACAACTTCCTATTTTCCTTTTTCTAGCTTCTTCACTTAGCACAATGTTTTCAAGGTCCCTGATGTTGTAACATGTCAGTCCTTCATTTCTTCTTATTGTGAGTAATATTTAACTTTTCTATCTTTCAAATGTTTTTATTCCTCAACCGGTCTCCTTGCTCTGGATACAGTTAAACTTGTTTACATTTTTCTCGTTGTTAAAAAAAAAAAAAAAAAAAAAAATTAGCCTGGCTTGGTGGCGGGCACCTGTAATTCCAGCTCCTCGGGAAGCTGAGGCAGCAGAATTGCTTGAACCCAGGAGGCAGAGGTTAAAAAAAAAAAAAAAATCACAAAAAAAGTCTAATCAACAAAATAATGATTTTACTGGATTAAGCCGCATAGATAAAATAAATATCCATAAGTCCCTACTAATATAACTAATTTTTTTAAAAGTGAATTAATTAGGAAGCAGAGACAGCTTTTCCTTACAGAATTCCAATTAATAAATGTAGAAGAGAAAAGCAGAAAAAGACCATTAGGCAAACACAGTAACAGTGATTGCACACATATCCACAGATGGATGCTAAAATTAATGGGCAAAAGTTAAGCAGAAACAGGATATTTGCAGAGTTTCAAAGTATCTCCTCTAAGATATTTACTAGTTATAGAAGGAACAATAAAACTTTACAGTACTGAAACCTGGCAGATGCCACCTTAACCAAGTGACCAAGGTTAGCATTAGCAGTGGTGAGCTTATGGACATCATGCACGTTCTACTACAGTGTGCAGGGAAGGGCACAGCATCACTCCTGTAGTTTTCTAGCCACATACATTCCCCTTCTAATCACGAGGAAACATCAGACAAACCCAAATTGAGGGACAGTCTACAAAATAACCAGTATTCCTTAAAAGCATTAATTAAGGTCATGAAAAATAAGGAAAGACTGAGAAACTGTCACAGATTAGAAGAGACTAAGGAGAAATACAATGCAACTGAACTGGATCCTGGAGCAGAAAAATGACATTTGTGGAAAAGCTGGCAAAATTCATCTCAAGTCTGTAGTTGCGTCAGTAGTATTATACCAATTTTAATTTTGGCTTTTGATTATTATACTAAGTTATGAAAGATGTTTATACTGAAGGAATAGCATTTTTTGCATCTTTTCTTTCGGGTTAAAATTATTTTAAAGTAAAAAATTTATTTCAAAACTCCCCAAATCTCTCTACTTCTGATTGTGCTAAAAACGACAAGTATAATAGACATGGATCAAATTAACTCTGTCAGCTTTGGAGGGACAATGTAAAATACTGAAGAGAATTTTGTGTCTATGGAGAAGCTGAGAATTCAGCAACAGAGACATGTTAACAGAGATCCTACCATTTTCCTTTAAAGCAAAAATCTCTACCCAATGTTACTTTCATAATCTTCTTACAACTTTTGCAATTTGTCATTATTTTAAAGCATATTTTATTGTCCACTGGGGATTATGTAGACTATATATGTTACCTCTGAATGAAAGACAGACACATATGGACACTAAGATCTCTGTAATTCCATCAAAACTACAATCTGACTCTTATTATAATTTGGGCTTCATACAAGAGCTAAATTATCAATAAAAATATGTTATAATATGCTTTTTTGAAGAATAAATGGTAATCACCTGCTAGGCCTTTTCTAAAATAATCATATATAATAAAATTATACTGAAACTAAATTAATCTTATAACCAAAATAATTTTGGGGGTGAAAATCTCATAAAAGGGAGGAGAAAGAGTGCAAAAATGAAAAGGAAAAAGCAAAAAGCATATTCAATGATTCAGTAGGTAAATTCTTATTAGAAACTAAGCATATTACTTTGAGAATACACAGAATAGTTAAAATAATACTTTAATGTTTATCATGCATTCTTACTTAAAATTTTCTGTTATGTCAAAAACAGACCATTTTAGCCTGTTGATTTAACATCAGAATTTGTTTAAAAATTTTTCTAATTTAGAAAGCTGAATGCAGAAGATGTTAGTGTGTTTAAACTGTTAAAAATAAACTTCAAAATTTATACAGGTCACAGTTTCTCCAGGTAAAAGTAAAGCTATCAAAATGCTGAAATTACCTTGAGGTAACTGTATCATTGTTAATTGCAAGTAGATTAAAACTACACTCTAGAACGTTATCATCTTTGGTAAATTTATTAAATAAGCACAGAACTGAGGGTCATGCAATGGCTAGATGCAACTCATACACTGAAGGCACCTGAATGAGCATAGATTTCTAAACAGCCCAGCAGAAAGCTGCCAATGATTGCTTCTAGTAGTCTAATAGGAAAAGTAAGATTTCACTGAGAGTTTCTGTACCTGTCTCTGTTTGTTAAACCCAGAGTCACATGGCTTTAAGGAAGGAATAAGACAGAGTGAAGGACAAGAGCATAAAGTAACACATCCGATACACATCTATAAATGTCTAACACACACAGGCAGAGCGGGTCATCCCTTCTATTTCCTCTTCGCTCTGAACAGACGACAGCAGCACACAGCAGGGAGCACACATGCATGCGCACATGCCCCACCCACAGTAGCCGCATTCCATTCACATGTGCCGGGCCATTTCACATTTATACTCTAAAAAGTTATATTTTTTGTGTTAGAAGAATAAATCATGAGCCATACATTTAATAAGAAAACAACGTACATCCAATTGGCTACAAAAAGTCAATATTCCTACTATATGCAAGTTTAGTGGTAATTTAAAAACATTGAATAAGAAGGCTTAATTAGACTATCACATAATCATAAAATATCTAGCCACACTATAAGTCATGTTCAGAAATACACTTTCAAATTTGGGTTTCGCTTCTTTGGGTATGTGGCACATAATAGATGCACTAAATACCATTTCATAAGAATGATCCCAAGAGGCTTATAGCTTGAGAAATCATAAACATACAAACCAACCCTGCAAACTGTGATGAACATAACCTGATTTCAGTGAGGCGGATTTTTAAAGTCGAATCCAAAGCACAGAATCACTGCTGTCAATTCTTTTTCTGTACTTAGATTAATAGTAAATATTTTTAAAATATTTTTAAAATGATCTAGAGATGACTGGCAATTTGTACCAAAGTTAATTTACAACAGTTTTAGTACATTAAATGGCAGGGTTCTGCTAGCCTAACATCCAATGTCTTTCTTTTAACATATTCAGTATCTGGAGTACTTCATGGAAACCCTGTTTTTAGTGTACATGATTGACCTTATTATAAATAGGTTATAGGAGTGCTAACGAAATTAGAGTTAGCACTGTAATTTCTAAATCCAAAACACAAGAGAAAGCTATTATTAACCTGTTTGGAAAATGTAACTTGCTCTTAAGATGTAACAAACTACTTAAGAAATACCAGGTCAAAGTTGACAGATTAGGCATAACACTACATTCTAAGAGCAATCTTTTAAAAAGCACAAGTACTTGCAGGGTGTGGTGGCTCACACCTATAATCCTAACACTTTGGGAGGCTGAGGTGGGCGGTTGACTTGAGGTCAGGAGTTCGAGACCAGCCTTGCCAACATGGATAAACTCTGTCTCTGCTAAAAATACAAAAATTAGCTGGGCGTGGTGGAGCACACCTGGGTCCTAGCTACTCAGGAAGCTGAGGCAGGAGAATCACTTGAATCCAGGAGGTGGAGGTTGCAATGAGCCAAGATTATGCCACTGCATTGCAGCCTGGGTGACAGAGCGAGGCCCTGTTTCAGAAAAACAAAACAGAAACACAAGCACTAAACTACTGCAATAGGCATAATTTTGTTATTTTTAAACTTTTAACTGTACCTCTAGGATTTCATAACATTACTATAATGTTATTTCTGTGAAAACACACCAATCAATTTAGTTGAAAATTGTTTAGGAAAAAAGTTTTCTTGAGTTGAGGTCTGGCACAAAGACTTTCAAGCAAGAAGTAAAGACAATTTTTCACTACACTTCAATAAGAGGAAAAAAATGGGCAAATACTTTTCCAAATTCAAACAGAATAGTACAAATCCACTTCTAAGATACTTTACAGAACAGTGTTCAAACTGGTCAAGGCTACTGTGCGAAGTCTCTGAGAGCTGACAGGCAGTACCTGTCCCGAGTCTAAAGCCTAAACACAACCTAAAACGCCTTCCACTCCCTGCCCTCAGCACCTTTGACCTTCTTGGCCACGTCTTCTGAACAATGAGAAACAGCTTAGCTTGCAGACATACTTGTTTGAAAACAGGCTGTAAGTTCTAAACCAGTGGTAAAAATAAAAATTCTCTACAGGTGAACCTTTGCTTTGTTTGTTTGTTTTGAGACAGGGTCTGCTCTGCCACCAGACTGGGGCGAAGTGGTGTGATCTTGACACTCAGCTGATCCTCTCTCTTCAGACTCTCAAGTAGGGGGACTACAGATGTACACTACCATGCCCTGCTGGCTAATTTTTTTTTTTTTTTTTTAGAGACAGGGTCTTGCTGTGTTGCCCAAGCTGGTCTTGAACTTCTGGGCTCAAGTGATCTTCCTGCCTAAGCCTTCCTAACTGCTGAGATTACTACATGAGCCATCACATGGGGACTTGTTTTTCACTTGGTCCCTGGACTGGATCCTGTTTAATGAAAACCAAAACTTTCATTTTTAATATCTTTATTAATTCAGTTTTCATCGATATCTAATGGTAAAGATAACAGCACACGGGAAATCATGATACTGTGTTAACAATGCCTTTGCAGTTCTGAAATTCCTTATGATTAAACTTTGTGCTAATTACTGTCATGCTTTTTCAACAAGGTATAAAAGTGATCTAAATAAAGCTGTCTAAAGGTAATGAGTAAACCCTGTTGCCGGTCAAGAAAGAATGCCTTCATAGTGCTGATAATCCCTCAGTGGCCTCAGGTCCACACTCTGCGGCAGGACTTCGTCAGTTTTGCTCACTGCTGTATCCCACTAGAACAGCACCTCTTATACTCCATAAATGTTTGTTGAACTAACTGCTGACCATGCAACCATCTGTGAAATAATGCAGAGAAAAATGAAAGGATGAAGAAATGTTTTATTGCTCCTTTGAAAATGTGCTTTTCAATGAAACACAGTTACCACCAGGAGCAGTATACCTTAAATTAAACCAGACTACAGAGCTTCTAGATCAACTCTTTGAGATGACAGAACAACATGCCACTGAGGAGACCTGGCTGGACCCAGGCCCTCAATACTGGGTCCTTCTCTTCACTGAGGTCACAGAATGATGTGAATGCTGCCATTTCCTAGTGGGAAATTCACTAGAAGGTAAAGACACCAATGAAAATATCCCTGGAAAGCTTTCAACATTTTAAAGTAGCTCAAGTATTCAAATAACCTAGAAATTCTTCTAAATTCTAAGAAAACAAACTGATTAACACCTTTGGGCCTAAGAAGCATCAACAGATAAAAAGGCTGCGTGAATCTAAACTGATTGGAGCATCTGTACACCACTTCTGTGGCTGAGACAAAGATGATTTAACCAAAAACAGTTTGAGTTCTGCGTCTTTAACGCTCCATGGATTCTGGTCTTTGGATAGCAGTAGCAGTACTCAGAATAATAATGAAGTATTTAAAGTATGCTAAAGCTGACTAATTCTTAAATCAAACCTATGAGGCAAGTCTAGTTTTCCTGGTGAGAATGCTGAGAATCAGAGGGTGAAGTAATCTGTCCAAGGCAAAGAGCTCATCACCAGGGTCTGTTTAACTCAAATGACCAAATACCTGACTAAGTCATGCTCAGGGCGAATGTGGCGAAGCCGGCAACATGGTGGTGAGCACCATGATCTGTGAGACAGGACTCGAATTCTACTTCCAAATCTGGTACCCCTTCCCGTGTCCCTCTGGCAAGTCTCACACGTTCCATCTGTGTCACATGGGGACTAGCACGCCCTGGGGGACCCTCAAGAGGGAAGGTAAGTGTAGTGTGGGTGCCAGGACTCTGCTTTTATTGGTTTTATAAACTGGAGTTTTAACAGTTCATTTCTAAAAATGGCTTCTGTGATTTGGAAGTTTGAGAAACACTGTTCCTTTCTAGCCCTAATACTCTGGGGACCATATCTTGCATATAGTGCTAATTTTTAAATCTGGTTTCAAAATATTTGGTATATACTTTTTCTCTATTATACAATTATTTTTTGAAAGCTAGCATGGAGGCTTATAGATATATCCAGGCGTTTCACAGAAGTGGTGAATTATATTTATATTAATATGTGTTATATTAATATATTATTAACATATCTTGTAATAGAAACTTATTACTTATATATTGTATAATATAATGTATTATTATTTTATAATATATACTATTTATATTATTACACATATTATTAATAATATAAATCCTCACTTCTGTGAAACAGTTGGATATACCTATAATTTTATCTGATAAGTCCTTGCCTGGACTTCACAAGCTATAAGCACTACAATGTTCCTTAATGTAAGAAAACTCAATTATTTTTATTAGGATCTAGTTTATAAAGGTGATGCAGATGTTCCTCATGGTAAAAAAAAATAAAAATATGGGATCACCTCTATTTTGAAAAGACCATGGCTGGTTAACCCCTTATGGTCTGGCTTTTTAAATACATTACCTTGTGACATGACAATCTGTCCAAAAACTTTTGCGTAGCTCTTGATTCCTCTTGTCAAGTGTTATACAGGGGACAGCTGACTGAGCAGAGATGGGACCAAAGGGAAGTCCTTTGTCCAGAAACATAGAGTTTTCTATGACAGGGCTTGAGGGCTAAATACTTCTTTGTTAGGTACTCTCTGTGGGTCCAACTACAAAGTCCCGGCAATGTTCCCATGTACTGATTCTTTCCATTTCCACCATGGCTTTCAATTTAGCATTGAACTAAGTGACTACTTACTTTTTCTAGACTTCGACAAAACAAATTTTACATGCTATTGTTATTATTAATTTCAAAAAAGCAAAGGAAGCTTAGTAAGCATCGATTATTTGCTACGCTAATCATAAAATGATCTTTTTGTAGTAAAACGAAAGCAAATGGTATGGTTATTTTACTAGAGAAAGTCACTAATATATGCAGAGCACCTTCATTGAGCTTCTAAACACATTTCAGGAATTACACGATTTCCCCTTCTCCAAAGACTCATTTCAAAATTTGCCTAATGCTCCTTTACTGGTCCCTGAAGAAAACTACAGTCGCCTTGTAATGGCATGTATTTGTCTACATTCTTGGGCATGGGAATAGCTACTATGTCAGTGTGTCTGTGTCATTAAGACCATCAAATTCTTCATAGTATCTGACTTTCTTCAAACATTTGCTGAGGAATTTTAGCTCAGAGAATTGAACTGCATGCATGAATCTATATGTTAAAGGCTCTCTGACTAAACTAAAGGTCATTCTTGCATATGGTGGTGATGACCCATGGATTAAAGATTCCCTAAGCACTAAAGAGAATTATTGTCATTTACTGTGGATAACTGAAGTCACTTAAACACTTCAGCTGAAATGTTAATGACTTTAAAAGAATCATCAACAATGAAAGCCCCACAACGGTTCTCTTCTTCTCTCTTACTAATATTAACTCAAAGAAAATTAAAGTTAAAAAACTATTGCCTGCCCAAATGCATGTTTTAAGTTAAAAATTATGGATAAACTTAGGATGCAATATTTCACCATGTTAACTCCAACTGCTATATCACATTTCAGAACAGCTATAGGCTAAATTGACCATATTTACATGGGTGTAACACAGTCTGTAAATAAAACAACCGAAGTTAAAATACAAACTGGGTCCTTAGGTTCTACATTCTAAAGGAAGATGTTTTAAGGCTCATCACAAACTTACTTCTTATTAAGTACAAAGACTTATTTAGTAATTTTTTTTTTTTTTTTTTTTTTTTTTAAAATTTTTTTTTTTTTTTTTTTTTTTTTTTTTTTTTTGAGATGGAGTCTCTCTCTCTCACCAGGCTGGAGTGCAGGGGCATGATCTCGGCTCACTGCAACCTCCGCCTCCCAGGTACAAGTGATTGTCCTGCCTCACCCTCCCAAGTAGCTCAGATTATAGGCGCATGCCACCACACTTGGCTGAATTTTTGTATTTTTTTAGTAGATACAGGTTTCAGCATGTTGGCAAGCTGGTCTCTAATTCCTGACCTCAAGTGATCCACTAGCATCAGCCTCCCAAAGTGCTGGGATTACAGGCATGAGTCATCGCGCCCAGCCACTTACATAGTAATTTATGAAGTGATTCCCTCTACAAGTTTTTTTATTTATTTATTTTTTTTTTAAGAAACCTATTTTAAGGTGCTGGCAACATAAATAATTTCTTTTACATGTTGAAAAATATTCTGTGTTTATCTGGAAAATTTATTTTAACAAATATGTAGGTAAAGAGAAGTATTACATAGTACTGCACTAAAACTTAGACTAAGACTTAACTAAATGTAGACACTGAGATGGAGTTACTAAAGATGCATTTTTGGTCTACATCATCTAGCTCATGTGTCTTTTTGCAGTCTCAAAGGTGATACTGGATACTCTTCTAAAATACTCCACATGTGTAATACCAACTACAGGCTTAATAAAAACAGTCAAAGGCAAAGCCAGAGCTCATCCTAAGGAGCAAATACTACCAACTGAACACCCCTGATGGCTGCTAGAAAAAGCCCTTCCTTATTGGAGAATCGAAAAGACCCCCATCCCATGTATTGAAAAAGGGGAAAAGCAGGAGGAAATAATGGGTGAAGTTAAACATCCGCTTTTTAATTAATTCATAAACCATAATTATTAGCATTCAGCTACTCTACACTAGTTGCTCATCACACCATGAATGCAGAGTTAGTGAGCTGCTATCATCACAATTAAGACGGTCATTACTGAGGCAGAAGCAATGAGATGCCAGCGATCCACACCACAGGACTACTCCATTACCCTCAAGGAGTCTGTGGGTGAAGAAAGCCCCTCAGCAGCATCCTCCTTGATAACTTCCTAACAACACAAAACAGGAGAGTATGGGTGAAAGGGGGAAGGGAGGAGCCAAACTGTGAAGACAAATGAACATGACGGTAAAATAATACACCACACTGAAACTAAACACTTTGTATGAACAGATCTTCCCTGCATAGCATTTTAAAAAATAAACAGCAGTGTAAGTGCTGGAGTTTTTTGCATCCTGATTTATAAAAATATATTAATAGAGAGTTTCTTTTTTTAAACTCTCTATTACTTTTATCAACAGGAATCCCTAATATTTTGGGCACAAATGTCTTTTGTTTTAGATTAATTAGATTCAATAGTTCATTGGAAGAATTTCCCTTATCTTGTTTAATTCCTGCCATTTGACTGAAATGTTCTTCTTTCAATACATTCTCTGTTTTTTATATCATGGTGCCATATTACCTTTATAAGATAATAATAATTATATATCTTATAAAGGTAATATAATAATATACATTAATACATATATATATATATATATATATATATCATAAAGGTAATATGTACATATATCCTTTAAGAAGATATTAGAAATTAGCAAATGTAAAGGTTTAGTTTTAAAGTTTTGGTAGCAAACACCATATTACAAGCCAGAAATCTCTGGCTATAAACAAGTTCAACATTTATTCACTGAGCCTGCTAGTCATTTTCCTTTCATAGAAATGAAAACAAATACATTTTACATCAGTAATAGGTTATGTTTATTAAAACTATGTATAAAATAAGTTGTACTCTTTTACTATGTAAAGGAAATAATCAAACCTCTAATGCTATCTATGTTTATTATTAAATTAATATTTTCATTACCCTTTTATATACTTACTAGGCCATTGTTCTGATCTCTGGGCAAATTCGTTTTTACTGATGGACGTGAGATGAGATGTTGGGAGGCGCCAGGGTAATACCTTGGCGTATAAAGGTATGGGGCAAAGAATGGCTATGGAAAAACATGTAACAAAAAAGGGGTAAACAATTACAGAAATGAAAGTGTAATGAGATTTTTCAAATGAAACCAATAACATACAACTCTGAAATTTTAATGCAAATGACAAAACAAAAGAAAAAAAGGCCTCAATATTCTATAAGATCCCAAACTCAAACTTAGGACATATATTTACACTTTTATATTGGTCATTTCATGTAAGCTTATTGAAGAAAAAAGAGCAACTAAAGTTTTGCACTTTACAATTTGACACGAGTTTCTCTCTATATTTAATATGTTCACAAGTTTACCATCTGTCAGGTTCTAAGTGATTTAACCAATATTAACTATATTAACTCATAATCTTTATAAAAGAAGCAAACTGGAATTCTAATCCTATTCCTTACCAATAAAAAAGATTAGCCTAAATAAGACCAAACAAAGTCTGGAATATATGACAATACCCTGGCACAAATTCCAAGAACAATGTTACTACAAGTTCCTGGAGCTTACCTCTAGTTTACACCCCAGAGTACTCTATATCCTAAATAAGCAAGCATATTTAAAAAAAAAAAAAAAAAAAAAAAAAANAAAAAAAAAAAAAAAAAAAAACAGGTGGGGAATCCACTGTTTATGTGAGATTTAAAACAATAGCATGCATTTGTAATCAGCTCCATATAAATAGGAGATAGCAAATTATACAGGCTAAACATAAAGACTGCAGTTCAAGAGGTTTTGTTAAACTGAGGTGAAACCTTTCCCACCCTTTTTACTCCTGTCAACTTAGAAGAATTATTCTGCTTTTAACTTGAGACTAAAAAATCTCAAATAACTACAGCGAGAAGTAGCTAGATTTAAAAACAAGAGAAAGCTGTAAATGTTTAAAAAAATAATAAAATACTATTAAAGCATGATTACATTATTGTTATTCATACAATTAGTGAACACAGTATCTCAGGCTAGATGGTAAGGTAATTGTTCATTTTTTAAAATAAACTTCTTGGTTTCAAATTTTCATCTGGCATCAACGGACCTATTTTATGTAAACTTACAGTAGATTTTAAGACTGGTAAATAAAAACCTGCATTTCACACTGTCTACCACACAGTTAAATTTTACAAAGATGGAATACATGATAAAATGCTATTATTCCACCGTTGTCTCCTTTTCTAAATAGAAAAACAGAATAACATTTCCAGGGCCTTTTTAAACAGCATCTAATTACTTACACAGCCAGCATTTTTCAAAGACTGAAAGTTTAAATTCTGGAATCCTTTTTCACATTTATTCTAAATTCTCTTTCTTCCCAGCTCAAATGAAATTTATTTAGGCAGGCAGTTTAGGCACTAAGCTTCTACGACTAACTAGGTCCTACATCCTAGGACCTAACTAGGTCTCGAATTAGACTAAAGAGGGAGACAGTAAAAATAAGAAATTGCAATGCATCGTAAGAGAACAGTTTCAGAAGTGTAACCCCAGGTTCACGCTCCATTTTCCTACAGGAAATGTTATTGTTTGAGGTCATTAAAGTGAGAAGATAGCTTGGGCCTAGTAAACTTGACAGGGCCTGAATACTACTGATAATTAGTTGTGTTTCATCTTTTCATCTAGGAAATTATCATATTTATATTCAGTAAAAAATTACAGATGACTGAAGATAACTTGACATAAAAATCTAAAAATGGGCTATGGTGCTATTATTTGGCAAAAACATCTGAGTTCCACAAGCAGTCCTTCCCCATTATTACCTCACATTTAAAAGACAAAAGCGTATTAAGTATAGGTTTACTAAACTACTGTAGGAATTTATCATTGTTTTAAAAGCCAATCTAAACTATTATACCACATATAACAAATAAAACATCTGTTTATAAACAAAAAATCAGATTCCTCTGAAGTATAGGACAGTCACTGCTGACCCTGTGGAATCTATTTACTTACCAAGAAACTAAATAAAAGAAAAAACTCTAATATTCAGACTCTCTTGAGATCTAGAACACATTAAAATTCTAAATTATTTTGATTTCAAAAAAATCATATATTTTACATTCAAATTTTACATTTTTCCTATTTTAAAGCCAAAGTACAGTTTTTAAACAATAACAGTATCCACAAGCAGAAAACTGAGGTTTCCCTGGAACAAATTCTTACAAATAAAGCTGCCTCCACCTTCCTTACCCTGTTGTAGAAGGGATGCTGAGGGCCCGTCATGCCGCTGTAATAGCTGCTGTGAGGCTGTGGCGACACCACTCCACCTGCAAAGGGCCCATTGAAGGATGTGGAGGAGCACACTGATGGGGGCTGGCTGTACCCTGATGGTGCCCTTGGAGGACCCTCATGTAGAGGGAGAGGAGGGTACGCCAGTCCTCCGATACTGATTTGCTCTCTGGCAGCGCGAACATCTGAAAGATTCCATCAGACCCCCGAAGGCAAGAGAAAACAGGACATTAGGAATTAGTCAAATTATCACATTCTTCTTTAGTTACGAGGCAGAAACATGACTTTATCACTCTTGCCAGGGATTCCAACTAGATTAAAAAAGAAGACAGAAAATCTTGAAAACTCATAGGCCTTTTAATGAGAAATGACAAACTACTAGGCATAAAAACTTTTTAACCATTTGAAAAGTCACCAATATCTGGATGCTTCTCTTCAGTTATCAGAACTACTGATTTTTCTCTGACTCTTAAAGGATTTAAGATATTCTAGCAGTTCTTTTGATTCCTAATGTTATCCAATGATTAATAACTCATATTTGTTGGGTATTAACACATACAATGTTAGCGAAGACTGTGGGTTTGCAAATTATGAGACTTATCCACCTCTGAACAACAACAAATTCCACAGCCATGTAATACCCCTTTGACATCACCCTTGTAACTGGTACCTAGAAAACAGAATGCAGAAATAGTTTAAGGCAATCTCTTCACAGTTCCTGGAAAACTCAAAGGCATGTCAGCAGAGCCATGTCATACAAAAGACTGTTTCAATAAAAGTTTTATGTGTGTGCACAGAGTGGGACCTCCAGAACTTAATTTATTCAAAAACCTTAACGTCTCTACTCTCAGGTTCTAGTCCCCAGATTTAAGTTAATATCTGAAAAGTAATATAAAGATTCTCTTACTTCTCTGGATAGAGATCTCTATTAAGAACTGAAGACCGGTGACAGGCAAATTACAATGGATGGACATCATAAAGTCATGACTGCATGTTAAAAGAAATCCAATTCCAAGGTCTTGGGTGGTTGCGGGCGGAGGGGGCAGGCAGAGGGATTATAATAAGGTGAGTTCCACAAATTTTAACAGGATTTTCTTAACAATCCCAAAAGGATGCCAAGACTCCTAATCTTTAATTTCATTAACTTTTCTGTGTAGTGCTTAGTTCAATACTTCTTGGTTTTCATAGAGTAGAAGAAATGTATACAGATAAGTTAGAAACACGAAAAATTTTTAGAACTTTAGATGAAAAATTTAATTTGCTACTAATACTCACCTGCAATAATTTCCCGTAGTTTGGGATCTAGGTTTACAGTGCAGGGCAGAAAGACTTTTACATCTCGAGCCACAAGAACTGGGGTCCTTGAAGATAAAAACACTTCAAAATTTCTTATATCTCCATCAATTTCAAGCAGTGGCTCAACATCCTTAGTTGTTGGAATATTCTTTGATATTCTTCAAATAAGAAATCAATGAAAAAGGTTGCGTCACTATTAGAAAGGTAAATTCTGCATGTCATCTGAAGTTACCTATACAACAATTACACATCTTGGTCTGATTAAAAATCTTTTTTTTTTTTTTTTTTTTTTGAGATGGAGTCTTGCTCTGTCGCCCAGACTGGAGTACAATGGCACGATCTCGGCTCACTGCAACCTCCGCCTCTGGGTTCAAGCGATTCTCCTGAGTCAGCTTCCCAAGTAGCTGGGATTACAGGTGTGCACTACCATGCCCGGCTACTTTTTATATTATTAGTAGAGATGGGGTTTCACCATGTTGGCCAGGCTGGTCTCTAACTCCTGACCTCAGGTGATCCACCCACCTCAGCCTCCCAATGAGCTAGGATTACAGGTGTGAGCCACTGCGCCCAGCCAAAAATCTATTTTAATTTTTAGTTTTTTTAAATTATTTATTTTTGAGACAATCTTGTTCTGCCGCCCAGGCTGCAGTGCAGTGGTGTAATCTTGGCTCATTGCAACCTCTGCCTCCTCAGCTCAGGTGATCCTCCCACCTCAGCCTCCGGAGTAGCTAAGACTACATGCTCACACAACTACGCCTGGCTAATTTTCGTATTTTTCTATAGAGACGAGTTTTCACCATGTTGCCCAGGAGGCTCTTGAACTCCTGGGCTCAAACAATTCATTCACCTCACACTCCCTGTTGTGATTACAGACACGAGCCACCTCATCCAGTAAAAAAAAATTTTTTAATAAAAGAGAAACTAAAACTAAAAAAAGTAGTATGGTTACAAAAAAAAAAAAAAAAAAGGTAACAATGAGTACAGTCAGAATTATACCGCCTTTGGCCATGGCAGGACTTAGGCTGGGGAAACGGAGGAGAGCAGCATATGCACAGGTGTGTCACATGCTCAAAGGTGGCTAAGGGTCACCACTCAGTGAAGATTTATTGAGTTATCACTTTACAGATGAGGACAGTGGCCTCAGACAGATTAAACAGACTGCCCAAAGTCGCACAGCTAGAAAAGAGAATCTGACTGGTTCTGAAACCCATCCTTTTTAAATAGAATACCACGGTTCTTCCTTTGCAAAGAAAACAAGAAATGAAGAACTTTTAAATAAATTACACAAATTAGAAAAAAAGTTAGCATAAGTTTTCCTTTTTTTAAAGGGTTTTGCTTTCTATTGTAAAAGTAATATACACTTACTATATACAGAAAACAGGAAAAAACACATACTTTTACCAATCAGATACAATACCTGCTAATGTGGTATGTCACTTAGTCTTTTATTATGCAGAATTTTTTGCATAACTGAGTTCAAGCAATATGTAAACAATTCTGTATGATGCACAGACTCCTGAATGTAAAAATTGGTAATATTCATTTTAAAAACACTTAGTAACATTACTATATGAAACTGTAGTTTTTGTAGGTCAAAAATGGTCAAATGTTGACAATTCTTGATCTGAGGCAGTAAGCAAGAACACATCACAGAGGGATAAAGGGAAGAAAAACAGGAAAGAGAAGTTAAGACATAGATGAGAAAACTGCAAACAACCCAAATGTCCACTAACAGGTGGAAGGGTAAAGAAGTGGTGGTATATCCAGACAAAGGAATACTACTCAGCAACAAAAAGGAATGAACTACTGATACAAAAAACATGGATGAATCTCTTACTAAATTAATCCAGCCAATAAAGAGCGTATAGCAGTATGTTTTCATTTCTATAAAACTAGAAAGTATAAACCATTCTAAAATAACAATGCACACCAGGGTTTTCTGTGAAGTTAGCAATGTGGGGAAGGAGGGAGACGAGGGAGGGTATCAAAGGAACAGGTAGAAAATTTGGAACTGATGGAAACATTCACTCTCTTGATTGTGGTGATGACTTTGTGGGTATATGTTTATCAAACTTGTGAGACTGCACAATTTAAATATGGCAGTTTATTATATGTCAACTACACCTCAAGAATTGTTTAAAAATTACTGGATACCTCTTCAAAACACTCGCTTCCCAATTAAACAAGTATATTAACTGTTAGATAATACTGAGTGAACATAGTCGCAGAGGAGCAGTAGGATTTTCATGCCCTTCAAAAAGTGAAATGGGAATCTTATTCTAATGTTAGTAACAGTTATATTATTTCTTTGGGACTAGCACTTTACTCAGACCCAATACTTGGCTACTAGCCAAATATTAAGTCATCTAAGGGAAAAATCCAGAGAACACAATTAGCAAACAAGAAGAGAATAGGGTGCTGGTGAGAAAATAAGAGTAGCAATTTTATCTTAATTAATTTCAGAAAGTCTCTTTTACAGACGCATACACACGCACAAGACAGAAAAGCCCTCTGAGATGGAGTTACTCAATAAATTAAAATCATGTTCAAACTGATTATTAAATATAAGTAAAATGAAATGGAAAACCTGTAGAATTGTTGCAAGTGGCGATAAAATCAGAACCTAAACAGTTAAATAGGTAGTTCATTTATTTCAGGAGTTGAACACGAAATACTAAAAAGAGAAGCTAGAAAGATTTAGATAAAAACACACAGCTGACAAGTCACATGAAACAAATTAACTGCATTTTAATGCCAGCTCTGCTTCTGCCTGAATGTAACAGTGTTCTCAGTATGATGAACAATGCTGCTGTTCACAAGCCAACAGGCTACTGCTGGCTTCCAGATTGAAGTCTCTATTCTAACCTTCTGAGCTCAATACATTAAACTCTTTTGCTGAAAGAGATATTTATGTAAATGATAATCTTTTGGCAGTAGGCCATCAAAATCATATGTGCCTTTATTTTTCAGCTATTTTTCCAAAGGTTAGCATTTAAAGAATTTAAGTAACTTCACTTTTCAATTAAGAGTGAATTTAAATTTCCAGTATTATGAATCATGTGAATTAAAGTTGCCAGCAGTTAAATGGCCCAAAGAAAGCATTATAAAACCTCAGGCATCAAGGAGCTCCTAGCAAGTCTAAATGCAATTTCTTTCTATGCTACCAATCTAGCAATACTTGTTAAAGCCAACACCAATGTAAGTCAAAAGCATTCTCATTATAAATGACAGTGGTCTATACAAAGTACATATTAATTCCTTGGCAGAAATTACATAAACTATTCATATCACTGCCATTCAAAATCAGGTTTTAAATTACATAAAAGACTTCTATTTTAAATCAAAATATAAACAGATTCTTAGAGCAGAATTTATGAAGAAGGTATTATTTATCACATTTTATCTAAAAGTAGCTGCCTAATAATGTCATTATTTAGTAGGACATTAAAAATTAAGACATATTTTCTTTAAAAATTTAAACAGAGAAAACCCTTAAATGCTTTAGAATTTTATTACCTTGAAACAAATTAACTTCTAATAGACTCTCAGATACTTTCTATCAGTGAATGCCCATTTATTAAATACCATCCATGCACAGAACACTTCGGTGATTGAGAGAGACAGAAAACAGCCACTCGGCATTGCAGCCAAAAAGTCAGAAACAAAGATAAAATGAAGTCCATTTACACGCCCACGGCTGCCTGTGAAAACACAAAAACCCTAGATACCCCAGGGGCTAGCCACACCCTCCGTCTTTTCCCTGTTAGTTCCTACCCATCCTTTGTGCTCTGTGCAATTTCCACCTCCTCGGGGAGCCTCCTGGAGACCAGCTCATTTTCCTCCATTGCAAGCCCCCACAGCACATATACCTTTTTTCATAACACGTATCATAAGTGAAATTCTACACTAGTGAAATTACTTTCTTAATATTTATCTCCCTCTCTAGACTGGAAATTCCATTAAAACTGTGAACAAGTTTAGTTTTTTCCACCACTGTAGCTCCAATGGTTTGTAGAGAATACTGTCACAACACTATTGTTCAATAAATATTTGTAGAGTGAATAAACTACACACACACACAAAGGTGTTCTTCCTCAAGAACTCCATTCCTTTAAAACAGAATAATTTTCACCTTAATTATCCTTTCTGATATTGACAAAACCTTGTGCTTGGGAAAGCATACATTGATCCATTTGGAGTCAATTTTTGTACATGGTGTGCGGTGGGGGTCCAACTTCATTCTTTTGGATGTGGAAATCTAGTTGTCCCATCCCCATTTGTTGAAGAGTCTGTTCTTTCCCCATTAAATGGACTTGGCATCCTTGTCAAAACCCAACTGGCCATAAATGTAAGGGTTTTTCTAGACTCTCAATTCTATTCCATTGCTCTACATGTCCATCTATGCCTGTGTCACATTGTTTTGATTACTGTAGCTTTGCAGTATGTTTGAAATTGAGAGGTGTCAATTCTCCAACGTTGTTCTTCTTTTTAAGGCTGTTTGGTTATTTGAGGTATCCTGAAACTTCATACGGACTTAAGGATCAGTTTCTATTTCTGCAAAAAAGGCTACTGGAATTCGGCAGGTGTTTTATTGAATCTGCAGATCACTTCAGGTAGTACTGACATCCTAATATTTAGTCTTCCCACCCATGACCAGAGGATGTCTTCCCAGTTATTTAGATCTTAATTTCTTTTCGTAAGGTTTTTTAGTTGTCAGTGTATGAGTCTTTAACTTTCTTGGTTAAAGTTAGTTCAAGGTGTTTTATTCTTTTAGATGCTACTGTAAAATGAACTGCCTTCTTAATTCCCTTTCATATTGTTCACTGAAAGTGTACAGAAACACAACTTTTTGTGTGTTGATCTGTACCCTGCAAACTTTGCTGATTTATTAGCTCTAACAGCTTTCTTGTGGGCTCTTTCGAATTTTTCTATGTATAGAAGAATCATGTCATCTGTGATTAGAGATGGTTTACTTCTTCCTTCTCAATTTTGATTCTTTTATTTATTTATTTTTTGCTTGTCCAGTTGCAATGGCTAGAGCTTCTAATGCAATGTTGAATAGCAGTGGTGAAAGTGGGTATCTTAGTTAACTCAGGCTGCTGTAACAGAATACCATAGGCTGGATGGCTTAAACAGCAGACATTTATTTCTTGAAGTTCTGGAGGCTGGAAGTCAGAGATCAAAGTGCCAGATGGTCAGGTTCTGGTAAGGGCCTTCTTTCTGGTTTGCAGATGATCTTATTCCTGTGTCCTGACATCAAGGACACTATAGAAAGAGAGAGAGAAGCTCTCTGGTTTCTTCATAGGAGGGCACTAACCCCATACAAAGATTACACCCTCATGACCTCATCTAAACCTAATTACCTCCGAAAGGCACCAACTCTAAATAACATCACATTGGGGGTTTGGGCTTCAACATAAAAATTTTGGCAGGACATAAGCATTCAGTTCACAGCAGCAGGCATCCTTGTCTTGTTCCTATAACTTAGGAGGGATAATTTCAGTGTTTCATCACTGAGTATGATATTAACTGCAGATAAGTCAGTAAAGTTAACCACTAAAATAATGATCTCAACGTCAGGCCAATATCCAAAAGCTTTTAAAAAACACAGCTTAATACAAAGTGGTCAATTAAGAAAATGAAGACTATACTACCCACACTATTTCCTAGCTTACTCTATTTAGTCCAATCTTTGGAAATTCATTTTAGGAAAAAAAAAAAGAGTTAAGATATTTACTAATGTTTATACAAAAAAGATGCAACCATTAGTTCAAAAAATAGGGTTTGTTTTTCCCCAACAAAAGTGCATTCTTTAATAGAACTATTTGAACAAAAATCCCATACAAATAGATGTGTACTTAATGTTAAGAAAGCAGGGAAGCAACATTTCCTACAACATAGAACATTCAACTGGCTCAATCAAGATGAATTACCCTTTCAACCAAATATCTATTTTTTTTATATTTATTACAAATGTCACAGTCAGTTCCGTAAATGCCAACAGTCATACAGCTTTAACCTTTAGTCATGAGAAGCACACTTGACTGTTTCCCAAGGGATGAGGCCGTCTTCATTTCAGAGGAGCAGAGTGACTGTACTGTTATTTGCTCTTTAATGTTTCAACTAACCATTCCATTGTCTCATGAAGGCTAGTGCCTCTGGCTGCTGAAGTTTTGAATATTTGCCATTTTCAGTCCTTCCAGGCAGATTACCCAAGTGAATGTGCATCTCTGACGGAGTCATGGCCTGTTCCATGTCCTTATTTGCAAATGCCACTAAAATGGCTTTTTTCAGCTCTCCTCCATCCACATGGCAACTAACTCTGACTTGGAAATGCCAATTCAGTCTTGGTCACAGCTGTCTGCTCCACAGCATCTGTGTTTGAATAACAACATCTGCAGTATGGCTCTATCCTCCCAAATCCCAGTCTTGGAATTCTGTATGTTTTCTTTGTTGTTTTTGTTTTCATTTTGAGACAGTTTTGCGCCTGTTGCCCAGGCTGTAGTGCGGTGGCACGATCTCAGCTCACCAACCTCCACCTCCTGGGTTCAAGCAATTCTCCTGCCTCAGATTCCTGAGTAGCTGGGAGTGCAGGCACCAGCCACCATGCCTGGCTAATTTTTTGTATTTTTAGTAGAGAAGAGATTTCATCATGCTGGCCAGGCTGGTCTCGAACTCTTGACCTCAAGTGATCTGCCTGCCTCGGCCTCCCAAACTGCTGGGACTACAGGCATGAGCCACTGTGCCCAGACCTGTATTGTTTTTATAAGTTACCATCTCAACATTAAATCTGATAATAGGAATGTTAGTAATGACTTTTCCAACCTGTAATCTGCACAAAATTGTAGTTTATCCTGTCTATGTAATCCCCGAATTAAAATCCTTACTTCCCAGGTTCCAAACAAACTGGAAAAATACTTGAGAAAAATCTACCATGATTAAGCCCTGTTCACCCTCACCAATCCTCAGAAGTAGGTCCTGGCCTCAGCAGCAACTCCAACTTGAGACACTTCTGCTCACCTTGGCCTCTGGCTCTGCCTCTGCCCCTGGGCCTGGACTTCCACATTGGACCTGTCAATTTTGTTGATACTTTCAAGGAAAATACTTCTGGTTTCATTACTTTTCTCTATTGTTATTCTATTGTCTATTTCTCTCCACTGTAACCTTTATTTCCTTACTTCTGCTGGCTTTGAATTTAATTTGCTCTTCTTTTTCTAGTTCCTCAAGGTGTAAAGTTAGGCTATTAATTTAGTATCTTTCTTCTTTTTTAATGTAGGCATTTACAGCCATAAATTTCCCTTTGAGCACTGCTTTTGCTGCATCCCATAAGTTTTAATCATTCCTAATATTTTTATAAAAGTATATTCGTAACTATTCCATGAGTCACCTTTCCTACCATGTTGGAAAGAACATTAGCTTAGGGGGTCACAAAGTAGACACTTTGTCTGCCACAGCCAAAGTAATAAAAGTATTAAGAGTTGAAACTGTCCACACACAGAAGGCTGTGTTAAGTACACAACTCTCAATAGAGAAAATAACTTACTGGAAGAGAAAAGAGGCATCTATGCTCATGTGGTGGTCAGAGAAGATTCTCAAGACCACACGCAAACAGTGCCACATGTTCTCACTGACACTCATTTTTTAAGGTCTACAAAAGAAAGTTTGCATTTTATAGGTATCCTACTCAGTAACTACACTAGGAAACAACAAAGCACTTACATACTCTGCTGGCCAAATAGATCATCATGGTATACTTTCTTCAAGTGTGTTTGTCTGTTTATTTCTGGTTTAAAAGAAGCCATATGCAAGTGTTTAATGTGTTTGACCTGTGTGTTTAAGGATGGTGTGATTAGGGTTAAATAGTGCAAACCATAAAAGCACTTGTATAAGTTGCCATGGAAGCCAGCGGCAGAGCTAAACAAAGTTAATTTCACTTACTAGAAGCTATTATTCTACATTAAACAAAAATTATTTCCCACTGAGGGTGTATATCTCCAAGATAATCTATTTGGCGAGAACATCACAGTCCAAGATTTTGTTTTTATATGAAGGAAGGAAACATGTAGGCATGTAATTTAAAGGATTTAAAAAACACTTAAACTCAGTAGAAAGTCATCATATGCACAACCTGTCTTTGGCCTTAAGGCTGCAATTTTAGAAAATAGAGGGATGAAAAAAGAATCCACAAGCAGGGAGCGTAAAAGATAAAAACTCAAAGGGGTGTCTGCCTAGGTTCAACTATGAAACTGGTAAGGCATTGTCTTCATTCATGTCTATTATGTAAAATGTTCTGAGTAAGGTACATTTAGGGGTTCTCTATCCCTCTTATATAAACTCTTAACAGGAAAAAACATATTTAAAAGTTATGAAGAATTGAGAGGGAAACTTGAACTAATTGGCTGAATACCTACTGTCTGCCATTCTCTGAGGCAGATGCTTTACCTAGTTTATCTAATTTCTCTCTCAGCATCTCATGAGGTTATTTATTATTTCCATTTTTAAAACGAGGAATCTGAGGCTCAGAGAGGTAAGCAACTGACGCAACACCACCACAGACATAAGCGGCAGAGTGGGTGCCTGCTCCTGATTGCTTCAAAAACTGTTGCCCTGCTCACTGCACCAGTTCAAACAGGAGCCACAGACATGGCTCAAAATCCCTCAGGTAATCTTACATGTTTTTAATGCCTTAAAAATGTAATAGGAAAGAATGCTGTCACATACTAAATTTTAACACATTGAAGAAGATCAATAAATAAGCTAGGCTGATAAGTCATCCTGAGCTTTTCTTTTAGTTTCCGTTTTTTGCACTTTGAAATAAAGCTTCTCCTTCATCTTTATGCACACATTGAATTTCCTTCATCATTTTTTCAGAATCCAGATCAGCACTTTTGTTTATAAAATTATGCAAACCAGTACATTACACTACAGCCTAGAAGCCTGGGCAAAGACTGTAAAAATCATTAGAAAATTGCATGACATGACTTTCACCTAGTCAGAGAAACAGATAACACTTCAAATAATTACAAGAAATGTGAACAACTCCAAGAAACTATTGGTGATTCACCTATAAAACAATATTCCCAATTAATCTTTCAAGTTTCTGGATCAGATTAACTGAAAACATCCTGTCATCACAAAGAAAGTTTAAAAACTGGTAACATTTGCATCTGCTCATAATTTAGGATTTTCTTGATGTTACAGTCCCAAAACTAATTAGAGAAACAAACAGATGTTTCAACCAATTTAGGATTGTAACAGTCATCCAAAATTCTCCAATTTTAATATTCTTCAGAATAGCTCATTTTTCTAACTGAATTTGTTACGAAATCTTATAATTTGAATCAATAAACTTACATTAATTCTGCTTTATTTATTGGAATCCTGCGTAAGATTTGGAAGAAGGTTTCCACTGGGAGTAAAAGTCTAAAAAACAGTGTATGACTGCATGATGCCTACCCAGTTATGACCATGCAAGTAATCAGATATTAGTAATTCAGACGACAAAGTGATATTTCCAGCTAGGGTAATGAGAGACTTTAGTAAAGAGGTAAGAGAGACAAAATAATTCATAACTGACTCCATGTGAAAATAGTGTCTACCAATATTAAAAAGCAAAGCCTGTTTTATGGCATCAAGAGTTTATACTTGATATTTTTAAATGTTCAGATAAAAGCACGAGATCAAATTTTCATAGCTGTTTTAGGTACCACTAATAATACTGTAAGTTGCTGCCAAGTGATGAATTGTCTATGCAATTGTTGCCTTTAAGAAATCTAAAAGTCTATTACATTAATCATATATAGAATGCAAATGTTCTGTAATAAAACTGAATGATAAGCATAGAGAAAGGAGGCTCTGAACTCAGAGTAGATCTATGAATATATTTCTGATTAAGGCAAAATCTTTATTATACAAATTCTCTTAAAAGATTTAATGTTTAAAAAGTATTGAACTGAAGTTCTACAATGTTTAGGATTTAATATTTTTATATCTAAATGCAAATTTGTAAGCAGATCAATTTTTTTAAGCTCCTCTTTTTTCATAGCCACTATTTTCCCAAAAGTTAAAGTAATTTGAGGAGACAAAAGTAGTACTTCACTTAAAAACTATATCATATGAATAGATAACCATTCATTTGCCTATGATCATGATTCTCAGGGCTGAAAAAATGTCCTGAAGTCATTTTTTTTAAAACAACAACAGAAAAGGAAATTCAACCTTTCATTAAACTCTCACTTGTTTTTCTGCTATGGAAGGGGAAAGCAAAAGGTATTACATCTTATTTTTGGCTGAACGTGCTAATAATGTTTCTAGTGAAATGCTCCCATCTTGTGGACTTCTTGAATATTGCTAACAGAAGCCACTTCTGCAGCGTGGTCTTACACCAGCAGCTCAACATTATCTTGGCATTTGAATTAGCTAGCATTTTTGTTATATATCACTTTTATTTATTCTTGTATTTTAAAAAGTCTTTAAATATTTTGATTTGAAATTCTGAAATCACAAACCTCTTAAAAAAATCAACTTCAGGAAAAAAGTTAGCTATCCAATCTGTCAAGGCATATGTAATCTTTTTTGGTAAATTTGAGTTCTTTAATAATCAGACTTATTTGAAAAATATAAATATATACAAATGCTCTTACTGTATTAACTGTAAACCTGCACAGGTAATGTTCTTTTACACATTAAACTTATATTTCTTACATATCAAAACATACATTTCAAGAAACTGTCTGCTATTTGTTTCCAACAATTCCAAACATTGTTGGAATATACTTTTTAAACGTTAAATCTTTTAAAATAACTTGTACAATAAGGGTTTTGAATGATCAAGACCTTGGTTAATATCCCTGAGTTTTTCATGTTGACATTAGAAACACATGACTTTGAAACACTTAGCATTTTTGCTTCATTCTACATTTGCATTAAACACGAAAATGGCATTATGACAGTAAAGGCTGAGAAAATATATTAAAAAGCAAAAGTAAAAGAAAACCTACTGAAAAAGTTACCTAAAAAAATTATAGCCACATGGTAGACATAAAAATGGGATAAAGGCTTAAACAAACAGATGTGCCAGATGTTTAAGTGCTAAATATCAGAAGTGATTTTTTTAAAGCTTTTCACCCAAAACCTAGCACAGTGACTAGACACAATTAGAAATAAATAAAGCATTTCTTTGAGATTTTATATGTTGCTAAGTTGTTTGCATTTTTTAACGGGAAAGATCAATTCAACACCGTAGAAAAATTTCTACCTGCTACAACATTCACACTCATACATAATAAATTATTATAAATACTCATAGGTACATCAATGAAAAGTTAAATAAAATCTATCTGGAAATAAAAATATTAATTTAGTTCTATATTTCTGGTATCTCAGACCCACTGCCTAGCTGGCAGCTACAGAGAACGGGCTCCTGGCCCCCAGAAACAGACTTGGGAAGCGCCACAGTTACGGCTGTGAGGTCGTAGGTAACTCCTGCTCTCTGCCTCTTAGGGTTATAAGTACAGGTTGAGTATTCCTTACCTGAAATGCTTGGGATCAGAGGTGTTTCAGATTTGGGAGTATCTGCAGTACCAGCTGAGCACCCGCAACCCAAAAATCCAAAATCCCAAATGCCCCCGTGAGCATTTCCTTTGAACATCGTCGGCACTCAGTTTCAGATTTAGGGGCTGTGATTTCAGATTTTCAGATTAGGGATATGCAACCTACATTAGATGTGATAATCTAGGTAAAGTGCTTAATCCACTGCATGGCACAGAATGAGGGCTCACATTATATATTAGCTACTCCTTTTATTAGACTGTGCCAAGCATATAATAAACTCTTTGTTTAATGAATGAACACAATTAAAATGTTTAGCACAACAGAACTGGAGTCATCTAAGTTACATGGCCCTTTAAAACAATTCTGACAAGTCTGTAAGAAGAAACTGAGTCTGTAAGAAGAATCTGAAGTGAGAGGAACCCATCTAGAAGTAGCCAATCCAAAGCAACTCCACCAGAATGTAAATTAGTACAACCTCTATGGAAAACAGTATGAAGATTCCTCAAAGAGCTAAATGTAGATCCACCATTTGATCCAGTAATCCCACTACTGGGTATCTACCCAAAGGGAAAAATGTTATTATATGAAAAAGACACTTGTAGACATATGTTTATAGCAGCACAATTCACAATTGCAAAGACGTGGAACCAACCTAAGTGCCCAGTGACTAAGGAGTGGATAAAGAAAATGTGATTTATATACACCATGGAATACTACTCAGCCATTAAAAGGAACAAAATAATATATTTTGCAGTAATTTGGATGGAGCTAGAGGCCATTATACTAAGTGAAGTAACACAGAGTGGAAAACAACAACCGTATGTTCTCACTTATACGTGGGAGCAAAGTCATGACTAAGCAAAGGCATACGGAGTAAAATAATAGACTTTAGAGACTCAGAAGGGACAGGGAGGAAGGCTAGGGATAAAAAACTACACATTAGGTACAA
The DNA here is from genome assembly GCF_001604975.1 of Cebus imitator. NCBI lineage: Eukaryota > Metazoa > Chordata > Mammalia > Primates > Cebidae > Cebus > Cebus imitator. The sequence continues at coordinate 616,244 of NW_016107316.1, forward strand.
TGCACACTACTTGGATAATGGGTGCCCTAAAATCTCAGATTTCACCTCTGTATAGTTCATCCATGCAACAAAAAGCCACTTGTACCCCAAAAGCTACTGAAATAAAATTTTTTTAAAAAACACAAAGCAACTTCTGCAGACCATGGCATTGATAAATGGATTATGAATGTAAGAAATCTTAGAAATGCCGCTGAACTCAAAGTTACAGGGAATGCCTTCAAAAACACTGCTGTGATTCTGGCATCACCTGACATAAGGCAGAAACCACCAAGTGTTAGGTGAAATACAGAGTCATCACTCAGCCTATGTGTACTGAGACGTTCCTATGTGCTCAGCCCAGGGATATGCTTATACATAACAAAAGAAACATTTTACCCATATTTAAGCCTAGAGAATGAAGTACCTAGATGGACAGTACTCTTTTCAAGATAAAGGGAGGCTTCTCATGTCCCACCTGCCCAGTCCATGCCTTCCTCGATCCAAAGTTATCATCAGATTTCCCTACTCTTTGAGAAATACCCACTACTGTCTCAATCAATCACTGGCTAGAAGCAAAAAAATTCAGCAATGTTTAAGAAAGTTACAGTTCATGAAGTATATAGTGTCATTCGGGAGACAGATATTAAAAAAATTGCAATGCAAATATTTTTAAGAAGGTAACTATGGCCAGTGCTATGAAAGAACATACCAGGACATACAGGACTTTTCTAACAAAACCTCGAAGGGGCGGGGGGGCTTGGTAACAAAAGGCTTCCTAAGGTAGTAACATTTAAGATGACACCAGAAGAAGGAGGTGGAAGGGGCCAGAGAGAAGAGCATGTAAAAGGTAAACAGTAAGAGGGAGAGGGAGCCAGGGCCAGGCTGACGGCACTGGGGACTCTAGCAGAAACCTGGTACCTGCATACAGATTTTGACCAATTATATCCTTTTGTCTTTAGAGCCCAATTTGATATGCACAGACCATCATTTGTACTTTATACTATCTATAAGTCAAACTCAGTATTATTCTAAAAGCAACTCATTAGTTGCTCTTCTGCCCATGATATCTTTCCTACGCCTAGCAGTCTTCAATGCCACAAAAATTACCCTCTACTCCCTCTCAACCAGAAGTTTATATATCAGACAGTGATACCATGTAGTTGGCAAGAAAACGGAAAGAAGGCAATTTTTTAAATGATACAAAAAATTGTCTACAAACCCATCATTTCATTAAAAAATAAAGACTAAAATGATTCTAAGAAACAAGTACTGCAACAGGGGAGACGAAAGGGAAATCAGACTTATAAATTCTTGCAGATGTTTAGAATAACCAATTTTCTTTAAATACCCTGCAACAGGACTGTAGATGAGGTTATTTACTTCCTAGCTCACACAGAAAAGGCCACAATGTGCTATTTCTATAACTTATCTTTCATTATATTTTAAAGACAAGGTTTCGTTATGTCACCCAGGCTGGAGTGCGGTGGCTATTCATAGGCACAGTCATGGCACACTACAGCCTCCAACTCCCAGGCTCAAGTGATCCTCCTACCTCAGCCTCCCAAGTAGCTGGGATTGGCACACTCTACCACGCCTGGCTCTATTAATCATTTCATCTTTACTGTGGGATAGCCAATTACTTTCTGAACTTTTCATTGACCTTAATTTTTCTACCCAGGTTCATTCCTATTCCCTTCCCACCATGAAAGTCTCAAAATATGCTCCCTTAAATCAAGAGAATTCCCTAACTCAGGCCAAGCTGCACTGACACAGCAAATAGGCTCTGGAGCACTAGGGTAACAGCTACAAATTTTTCAAGACCCTGCGATGAATCCCCATCTTAGGGTAAAAGCCAAAGTCCTTACCATGGTCCTCCAAAAGGGGTCCATGAACCCCACTGGTGACTCCAACCTGACCTCCTACTCACTTGCTTCACTGCACCCCATCTCACCACATCAGCTCCCTTATTGCTGTTCCTTCAGCATTCATTCCAAGTGCTCTCTGGCCCCGAACTGTTCCCTCTGCTTGGAAATGCTTTCTCAGATACCTGCCTGGCAAACTCCCCTGACTCCTTCAACCCTTGCTCAACTTGTCTCTTCTCCATGAGGACAATCCTGACTCCCTTACTTAATGTAGAATCTGCACTACTCTTCATCTCCCCAACTCTCTTCTACCTCTGATCCTTTCCACAGCACTTGCTGCCTTTTAACATGCTAATTATGGATTATATATATTGTTTATTACCCATCACTCTCTGACAGAGTGCAAGCTCCTGGGGCAGGGATCTTTGCTGGTTTTGTTCCTGCATACATGCAAGCTCCTAGAACTGTGCTTGGCCCATAACAGGCGTTCAAGAACTGTTTTCTGAATAAATGAATGAATTTTCACCTTTATCGCCTTAATTTCTTTCACACCTTTGGATTTTGCTGGAAGTCTGGTAACAACAAAACAAATAAGTAGCAAAAGAATACATAAATACATAAAATACATAAAAAACAAAAAATACACAAATAGGTAAACTAAGAAAAAGTCAAACACATCTAGTTTAACGCATTTCACTTTTTTCTCCAAACAACAAAAGTAGGCATGAGTTACAGGTACGTCAAAATAAGCTAAAAAATTCTGCCCTTTATCTTTAGAAATATGAATTGTCCAATTTTCACAAAGACATGGATAAAAATAATTCCAAGCCAGAAATGCACACTGAATGTCAACATTACATCTGATTATGGGTATCTTTATCCAAGGTTTGCAGGCTCACTCTTCACACTCAACTTGGCAAATACACAAATGTCATTTATTTCTGTCCAGATAAAATATGATTTCTATTAGACACTAAAAAATCTTTATTTCAGTATAAACCTGCTTAGTTTTCTCTACTATATGAGGAATTATCATGTAATTTTGCAATTCGATCAGGCTTTCTCTTTAAAAAGATACAGATATTGATAAAATATTGAACGTCTGCAGTCAAAGCGAGTGTGCCTTGAGAAAAAGATAGAAACAATAATTATATAAAAGATAGTAATTTAATAAATTTTGAACGATGACAACACCAATATCTACAGATAAGTCATATATTATAAAGAATTTTGGTAAAATTCTAAGCTATATATGAAAAACACCATAATAGCATGCAAGAAACAATGTTTGGAATAAATATTCCTAGTATCTCAAGAACTAAAGGGAAAAATTCTCAGTACAAAGGATGGACTTTGTACTACAAAGGAGACGAGGCAACAACTTCCTGTAAACTAACGTTACATTTTTCATGGTATCCACATTCATAACTTAAGTCCACATGCAAAAGAAACAAGCCTGTGCATAACCTAGGCCAAATGACAGTAGGGAAGAGAGGGAAGTAGAGCTGATCATCACCCAGAAAAGAATGGAGAGAGCAAGGAGGTTAGTGTGAGCTACAAGAGACATGAGATGACTAGATGTGATAAAATGAAGCTTAGGAAAGCCTTGGATGAGTATCAGGAGGGTTTATCACAAAATACAGTGTTTTACTATGAGATTGCCCTAAATAATATATAGAAATACCATTACTTGAGTAATTTAAAAAGAACAGATAGGTCTATTAATGTCATAAATTAGATGTCCGTAGTGTCTGTACGGCAAATTGCTACTTCAATGAAATGGAAAATGGCTACTATTCTGAAACATCTCAGAACTTATTCAAGTGTTCTTTAAACACCAAAATAAAGTATCAAAATAAAGAATGTTGTTATCCTTATCACAAAATAATTCTGACCATATCATCTTGGGTAAAAAATTGAGCAGTGTTAAAACAGAAATTTAAAACATCATCATGGAAACTACTTAAATTCATTTTTTTTAAAAAAAACCACTATCATTCTGCTTTAAATGGCAGAAATAAAGTTTTGGACTAAATTATTTCAATGGTTGTCCAAAATGCTGCAATAAAAAGTAGACAGAAAATTTTTAGTTTTTATTTTACTTCCTTTCTTCTTACTAAACGTATGTTTAAAAAAAAAAAAAACCCTCAAATGATCCAGACAAAAGCTTTCAGCTCAACACATAATTGCAAGAAAATTACAATAATTGTACCAATTAAAACCATCTTGAATGAACAGTGTGTCATCTTAATGTTCCCGTGGTTTACAGAGAGGTCTACTTAATTCGCTGAAATTGCTTTCTAGTGTTAGTATCAAATGTCATTTGTTAAAAGTTGAACAATTTAGAAAATAATTTAACAACGCAATTTCACCAAACACCAAGAACCAACATTTTCTTTTTCACCTGAATAAAGCAAGCAGATGTGTCATCAAATCGCTATAAAAATAAATGAGGCTTTTTATGGATTAAAAAAATAAATTTTACTACTAGCGTTAAAAACACTTTTTCTGATTGTTTTTACCAAATCAGATTTCTTTAATAAAATAAATGAATATCAATTACACACTGCTGCATTTTGTCGGCTGTAAATAAAACTTTCTATTATTCAAATTACAAGCAACAGCTTCAAAGAACTCAATTACAGTCAACTTGAAACATAATAATCTAGATTATTCTCACATACTTTAATATCTGGCTTTTCATTATGTTGATCGAAGTGTCTTCCTATAGTTTTTCATTCCAAATCATCTTATTATATATAATTATTTTAAGTCAATTTCCATGAATTATCAAAGATTGCTTACTATACTTTTTCTCTTAGACTAGCTACAATATATTCTTTGTAAGTAGTTGTAGGCATTTAAGACATATATATTTATCTCACCAGAAGAGAAGAAAAGCATCTCAAAATCCTCCAAAATCCAACCCAGCCATGGATGGTAAACCCACCAAATGCCGAAGTTTAAAGTAATGAGTTGGTTTCACGGCAAAGCAAAGTTTCCATCCCTCATTATATCCCCACCGAACACCTCTGCACTTTCCCAAGCTTCAACAATACAGAAGGCACCTAGCAGAGTGCTGACGTGAATGAAGGAGGTCAGGAACACTAAGTGACTCGACCTCCTTAAGTAAGGATCCATGTGAGGCAACTAGCTCTCCTGTGCCCAAGTTTACAAATCTCTTGAAATCTAGAGATATATTCCTGGAGTAACATACTACTCCTGAACAACACCCATTCAGGCTGTCTAAGAATCTCAAGCAGTCACAAATTCCTTCCACTACTGTTTCTTAAGCTATTGCTCCACAGTTCCTAAAGAAAGGCTTATTCTTTTTTCTGACATATTTTTATTTACACACAATTGATAACAATCTCAAGGATAGATGAGAGTGTCAAGGAATTATCTGTTTAAATGGGGCTTTATGTATAAATATAACATGCAAAAAATAAAACTCATTGTATTGGTATGAATTATTATGAAGCAGTTAAAACTTTTTTTAAAAGTTAAGTCTTATCCGCTTAGTAATTACTGTCACTAGGAAGCATCCATAATTATACAGCACCTGTATTATAATACAAATGTTTATTCACAAAATAAAACCTAATATTGTACTACAGAATCAAGAGAAAAACTAATCCTGTATCTCACAATAAGATGATTTGTAAACCTCAAAGACCAGATGCAATTTAGTACTACTTCTTAATAGGCCATGGTAATTACATATCACTGCATCTCCAAGAACACCTACTTGATACAGCACACAGGGTTTAAACCACTAACTAATGTCACATAAATTAAACAGCAAAACCCAGAAGAGCTCAAATCTGTAGACTAATACAACAGCCTCTATAATGCTAATTCTAAAACGAGTTATTTACTTAGAAAAAATTAAATGTGTATATGAAAAACAGGAACTAAAAAAACAGGAAAACCATATACTCTAAGGAAATAAAATACTCTAAGGAAATACTCTAAGGAAATAAAATACTAAGGAATAAAATGACAATATTCTAAGGAAATAAAAGTTATTTGAAATCTTAGAAGTTTTAATATATAAACCATATAGTAAGGCTGGGCACAGTGGTTCACGCCTGTAATCCCAGCACTTTGAGAGGCCAAGACAAGAGAACTGATTGAGCCCACGAGTTTAAGGCCAGTCTGGGCAACACTGCAAGTCCCTGTCTCTACAAAAAATTAAAAAAAGAGCCAGGAGTCTTGGTGCACACCTGCAGTTCCAGCTACTTGGGAGGCTGAGGTGGAAGGATGACTTGAGCCCAGGAGTCTGAGGCTACCGTGAGCTGTGACTGTGCCACTGTGCTCCAACCCAAGTGACAGAGAGAGAGAGAGATCCTGTTTCTAAAAAATTTGAAAATAAATTTAAAATATTTTAAAACAAACTTTATATACCTGAAAAAGGAAAAATATGTCCAAATGAAGTCATAGATTTTACATAATGGGATATATACCAGTGCTAATAGAACTCCAAAATTATAATGGAATTAATAAGAATGATTAGTTATATCCAGAAGTATACATTTTATACATATTATTTTGTATTGTCTGCTTTATATGAGTTTTTGTCTTTTTTTTACTCAACCTAAAATAAAGTAAAATACAAACAGGTCAAAAAAGGTACCTTTCATAGATGGTTTTTAATGTCATTTGATCTGGAATACCTTCAGTCTCCTCCAAATATAATATGAGCCATGAAGTCCGGTATGGCCACTGCTCAGTAAGGTTGATCCAGCTAGCCAGCCTGTCCCAGTTGAAACTAATCTGATTGGCTCTCAGTAATCGCCCTTTTAAAGAATACAAAAACATGTTAAAATTAGTAGATGTGTAATTATATGTTAGGTAAAGCATTTAGTATATTCAAAAATATTTTAAATTTCTAAAATTTACCATTTAATTTATACTACAAATTGAAATCTTAGTACTGCCATGGCTTCTAAAATCCAAAGAGCTGCACTAAGTAAAGCTTTTGGGGCTTAAACACAATTTTAATTCTAAAGTAATGTTTGGTTGTTTGGTTTGCCGCTGGTGAAATACACTTCTTCAACCACACACATGCAAGCAAGCATCTTTCAGAACTGTGTCACACAGCCCAACGCCACCACAATCCCTCAACAGAACATCCACTCACCCACAACGGACTCAACCCTCTAAAGGGCTATCTGCTGAGATCCTGTTGATGGACTATAACCAGATCCAAATATGCCAGTCCATTCTTGTTTTATTATGGATGAATGGGCAATCCCGCACACTTTCATTTTCACATACTAAGAGTCACCTACGTAAGTAACCTACCAACTGAGTTGTAATGATTCTCATATTCATTATTTATGTATTTTAAAACAACGCTGCCTATTGCTGGGATTTTCTGAGGACTGAGACACTGTTCTACCACTAGGCATGTGTACACGTAGATAGTTGCAATCCTAAAACTTTCAGAACGGATGCCTTGTTTCGTTGTATCATGCTTCACCATGATTTGGTAGAAATTCTAAGCTGCTGATACTGTTGTTTTTTTAATTTTCAAATACTGTCAATTCATCGTTATCAATTTTGTTTGTATGTAGACTAAAATGCCAATTTAGGTCCAAAGTGAATTATTCTTTCCCTACTACTAATATAGTTATATAAGCCCCAAAACAATTTTTCCTATATCACCAGGCCCTCACTCCCTCAGCAAATCTGCTCAGACACAGAAATTATCTTTCCATGACTGGATTCCTTTTCCCTGGAAGGTAGGATCTGGGCATATGATGAAGATATAGCTATGTTGGAGATACACACATGTTGCTGTGTGAAAAGAGAAAATGAGCACCAAATCCAGAAGCAGCAGTTAAGGGAAGGTTTCCTTAAGAATATAACCACTAAAGAGAAAAAGACAAAAAAGAAAGAAAGAAAAAGAATGTAACCAACTATTACAACTAAGCTCTGAAGGATGAACCCAAGTTAGTCTGGTGGGAAGGCATGGGGTGGCGAGGATAATGGAAGCAGAGTGAGGACATGTGGACAAAAGGAACAGCAACTGCACAACACATGCATGCAAAGTCATAAAGGAATTGGTAGAAACAGAGAACTGGAAAACTATTTTCAAAGTATGAGTAAACAGGCCAGGTACAGTGGCTTACACCTGTAATCCCAGGGCTTTGGGAGGCCAAGGTGGGTGGATCATTTGAAGTCAGGACTTCAAGACCAGCCTGGTCAACATGGTGAAACCCCACCTCTACTGAAAATACAAAAATTAGCCAGGTGTGGTGGCAGGTGCCTGTAGTCCCAGCTACTCGGGAGGCTGAGGCAGAAGAATCACTTGAACCTGGGAGGTGAAGGTTGCAGTGAGCAAAGATCACACCACTGCACTCCAGCCTGGGGGACAGAGCGAGACTCTGTCTTTAAAAAAAAAAAGTATGAGTGAATAAAAATAAATATTCTATCTTTAGAACATATCTAGCCTACAATTAGCTAAAAAATAAAGCAATGTCAAAAGAAAATTCTGAACAATGAATATGTCTGATTTTTCAATCTTCTAAAATAGTCTAATAAAACAAATTTGAAATAAAGTATATTTGATAAAATAAAGCACAATTTTTAATTAGGAAACCACTCAACTAAATACTTATCAATATTTATCTACTAAAATCTCCAATTCTTTCCTGACATCAATCTCTGTATTGCATGGCTTTCCTACAGCAACAACTATTTGCATGGTGTTCAGGGGATAACATACACTTTTGCATACATGGGAACTGGGGATTCAAGGGGCTAAATAACATCCCCAGGACTCAAACCCACGTCTTTTGCCTTCAAATTCCATCCTTTCCATTAAGATATATTTCCCTATATACTTCTAACTAATGTTACCCAATTAAATGAAAAATGTCACACACAAAAAATGAAATCAAAATTTCACTAAAATACAGATTTAAATCTGTAAGTTATTTTTCAACAGAGCACTTTTAAGCAATGAAACTAACAGCATTAGGGGCTTTTAAAAATGGAAATTTTACTTAGAAATGTTTCATGGGCTGAGCTACATTTGATGAGACATAAAAGACAAATATCTCTGATTTAACAAATAGAAAGTCTACTGTATGGTCAAAGACTAATATTAGAGAAATTCTTATATTTGAAATGTGGCTTTAGGAAGATATTTTGTTTTTATTCTGAAATGTGTAAACATCATTATTTTTAAAATGTGTATCTCAGTATCAACTATTAAATGATGTTAGCTTGGTCCTCTTTAGAGTGTCTGAAAATATCTAAATATAATTCAAAATTTGGGGCCTATAAAGCTTAAAGTGAACTACCCAGGGGCTAGTTGATTTTTTTGTTTTGTTTTGTTTTTTGAGATGGAGTCTCACTCTGTTGCTCAGGCTGGAGGGCAGTGGTGCAATCCCAGCTCACTGCAAACTCTGCCTCTTGTGTTCAAGCAATTCTCCTGCCTCAGCCTCTCAAGTAGCTGGGATTACAGGTGTGTACCACCACGCCCAGCTAATTTTTGTATTTTCAGTAGGGACGGGGTTTCATTGTGTTGGCCAGGCTGGTCTCAAACTCCTGACCTCAGGTGATCCACTCACCTCAGCCTCCCAAAGTGCTGGGATAACAGGCGTGAGCCATGGTGCCCCGCCGGTGGTTAGTTCATTGACATCACTTCCCACTACTCTCTTTTAATCCCCAAAGTGCAACCACACTGGCCTCTAGCTGTTCCTGGAATTCCACCCCAGAGCCTTCACACTTGCTCTTACTCCTGTTAAGATGCTTTTATCAAGACAGATATAAAACTCAGTTTCCACTTCATTCAGGTCTCTTAGTCATTCAACAACAGTGTCCCAGACATTTTCTGGGTCCTGAGAAAACAGCAATAAGAAGGATGGATAGAAAACCTTTGCCAGACGGATTTTAAATTCTATCGAGGTGAGACAGACAAAAACCAAAGAAACAAACCAAAAAGTAAATGATGTAGTGAATTAGGGGTGATTTTTTTCTGTTGAGTAAAATAAAGTAGGGAAGGGGTAATGCAAGGCGTACCAAAGATGTCATTTTATATGAGATGGAGAGGGAAGAGCTTGTAGAAAAGCTGACATTTAAGCAAAGACTTAAAAGGAAGTGAGAAACCCCATTATGCATATATCCAAAGAACAATCTGTACAGGCAGAAGAAATAGCAATTGCAGGAGCCTTTGATGGGAGCATGTCTGACATTTTCAAGGAACAGCAAAGAAGTCCATAAGGGATGGAGGGGAGAATGGTGGGAGATGAGGTCAGAAGGAGGAGGAGATGCAGAAAGGCAGATCATAAAGGGCTTTGTAGGAAACTGTAAGGGCTTAGATTTTTATTTTCAGTGAAATAAGGACACATTACAGAGTTTTGAGCAGAGAAATAACACGACCGGCTTCTATTTTAAAAGAATCACTGTGGCTGCCGTATGGAGAATAGGCTTTAGAGAGAAAAAGACAGGAGTAGAGACCAATTAGACTATTTCCATAATTAATAAAGGTGAGACACAGTGATATATCTGATGAGGGTAGTATGCTAGAAATGGTGAACAGTGCTCATATTCTGGAAACAGACTGAAGACAGTGCTACAGAATTTACTAGTAGATTGGTGGTGATATATAAAAGAAAAAGATCAAGATTTTCTTACTTAAGGAACAGGAAAAGAGTTGGATTAATAGATAGGAAAGACATGGATGGATGAAGTTTGAGTCAGAGAATCAAAAGTTCAGTTGTGGTCACATTATGTGTCAGATATATATTGACACCATTAAATGTCAAACAAGCAACCGAAGAGCTACAGGGCTGAAGATACATATTTGACAGTCGCTGGCATATTGATGGTATTTAAGCCTTTCAGAGTAAATACAATCGCCAAGGGAGCAGATCTAGATAGAAAAGGAGAGCTCCAAGAAATGTACATTCCAATGCTAAATGGTAAAGGGATATGAAGACTACCTACCAGTGCAGAAAGAGGAAATCAAGTCGGTGTGGCATTCTGGAAGCCAAAGGAAGAAAATTTTTCAAGGAGGAAGAGTGATCAACACATTGTCAAACACCAATAATGGGGTCAAATAAAATGAGCACTGGCCTGGCCACTGAATTTTATAACATGGGAGCCATTGGTGACCTTGAAAATGCAATTTTACTGAACAGACAGCAAGAGATTATTACAATAGGTTAGAGAAAACAGAGGGAGATGAATATGAGACACAGGGACAGGCAAGTCTTTCAAGGAGCTTTGCTGAGAAATGGGGTAGTAGCTGGAGGCAGAGGCACAGTCAAAACAAGTTTCTCTTAGGAAGGAAAAAACAATCTGTGTGTTGATGGGAGTAATTTTTGAGTGAGAGGGAGGGCCATCTCCTGTTCAGAGTCTTGTTTTTATCGCCCACATCATTCTGTGACATTATATCATTTGGTCTTCTCCATTAGGAAAGATACTTTATCTTGTTCACTGCTTATCTCCACAATGCCCAGAAATGTTACCTGGCATAATGTAGACACTTGCTACACATTTGTTAAATGAATACATATATGCTGGTAACAAACTAAAACATTCCCATTGTTGAACATAAATAAAGCAAGGCTTGAGAACTCACTTAAAGGAATTTAAGTACAAAACATACTGTAAATATATTAGATACAACTTCACTTGGAATACAGTTCACAGCATGAACCCCAACAACCTAAAGCACAATTTTAGTATAACTATTATAACACAGTTAACACTAGCAAATATTACAAAGTACCAATCAATACCCTGCAAAGAGACATATATTTTACAAACTAAATTACAAGTATCTGTGTGGTTGCCCTGAAGCTATGAGCAAGCAGGAATTCACAAGGCAGGGAGCAGAATTCCATGCAAGGACTTCAGGCACAAGGTAATAATCCTCAATTTTATTGTCAATATTTTTATTCAAAATATCATATGAAAATTAAAACAATAATAGCATATAACATCTGAATTTCAACATTTTAAATTAAAAGTTAATTTATACTCAGTTAAAAAATTAGAATAAAATTTTCTTTATAGCAAAAGAAAAATTAAACGAGATGAAGAATAAGATTTTTTAAATCATAAAGTTTTAAAATAACGGTATACAGCTGATGGTTGACAATATCAGTTTTGGCTTTTCATTGTCGAAACTAAAACTGACTTCATTAAGTGTACTTAATACAAATAAAGGCAGTATTCAGCAATGTAAACATATATACACAATATATACCTTTGGTTTCTGAAATTAAACTGTTTTGTTAATGTTAAAGCTTCTTATCTATCAGAGACAATAAGAGACAAAAGTCACCTGTCACAGAAACAATATTAAGTAATCTTCTCATGGTCTGAGGGCTGATGTCACTGAACCAGTCCTCAGTAACCAACAGTTTTGTAAGATCAAAGGACATCTGGCGGGTGATGGTCCTCTGCATCTGCCTTCTTCGGTAAGTGTCCTGAAACAGCACATCGGCAATGAGAAGGAACCCACACTTCCAGTCCAGGAACTTAGGGGTTTTTGAGATGTTAATAAATGTTTACAACAACAAAAAATCCAAAGTTTTAGTCAAAGAGGAATATTATACAGTAATAAATTATTATCCATAAAGCAGAATCTTTACAAAGCAATTGTAAAGTAATATTCACAGCAACTGCATCAGCTGCTATAGTGTAGCTTCAGATACAGTTTAAGTTACAGTTGTACAGTTAGAGGAAGTTCAATGCCTTTAAGATTATAAGTAAGCAGCATTGTGTAAAGAGAATGATATTCAAACTCCATGAAGTCTAACTATTTATAGGAACCCTTAAATAATTAAAGTAAATAAGCCCTTGTCTGATTTTAAGGATTCAGCATTTTGGTTTTTAGGTTATTATTATTAGACAGGGTCTCTCTCTGTCACCCAGGCTGGAGTACAGTAGGGCAATCATAGCTCATTGCAGCCTGGATGTTCTGGGCTGGGGCAATCCTCCCACCTTGGCCTTCTGAGTAGCTTGGACTACAGGCATCCACACCCAGCTAATTTTTTTATTTCTATTTTATGTAGAGGGTGTCACTATGTTGCCCAGACTGGTCTCGAACTCCTGATCTCAAGCGATCCTCCCACTTCAGCCTCCCAAAGTGCTAGGATTCCAGGCATGAGCACTGTACCTGGCCTGATGTTTAGGTTATTTTAAAGTATGTGAAAACTATGTCAAAGGGACAGCCTCTTTATCCTCACATTTCCATATGAACAAAAGGCACTTTACAGCATGGATGGGCCAAAGGAATTCCATCTCATAAGAGGAGGAACAGGTACAACCAACGTGTACTCTTGTCTAAGGTCCTGATGCATGGGAAGAATGGATGCAACCATGGGACACCCAAGGGTCCTTGCTGACTGACAGGCAAGAAGTTCAGAATGATCAGCTATATGCTCCTCTGAATTTAATGCTATCAACTGTCATTCATCCCATTAACTTTGCATCCATATCTATACAGGGTAGAGGCATAAAGTAAAACATCCAACTTAATGGTAGGAAACCAGAAAAAAACATAATGCCGATACTAGCCCAACTTAACTGAGCATGAGTGACACTATCACAACTGCCCTGCAAGTGAATATCTTCCTGTCGTATGCATATAGACACATACACAGAACACGCCCCTGTTTCATACAAACAAGATGGGGAGGTCAGGAACAACCAACATGTTGAAGGAGAAACCCCCAGTGGCTGGGAATAACACAAATCACCATGTGATACAGAAAAAAAGAGTGCACATCCCACAAGCACTGGGGAAGGACAGCCAGCAGGAAGACAAAGCCAGGAGTTTTTTCACACTACAAACCTTTCTCTCCTACTGCTATGGCAACAGGCATAGCTCAGCCTGACCTGGAATGAATACAGTGGTTCTCAACCCTGGATGAAATCATTTGGCAAGCTTTAAGATCTCAGGAATCGGCCGGGTGTGGTGGCTCACGCCTGTAATCCAAGCACTTTGGAGGCCAAGGTGGGCAGATCACCTGAGGTCGGGAGTTCAAGATCTCAGGGATCAGGAGAAGCACCTGGGCTGAGAAGAGGTTGGGACTCCTACACGAAATACAGTTGTTAGGGTTCTAGGGGCAAACATTCTCTGAAACATGTGAAGCTAAAAGGAAATGCAATGATCATATTTATTTGAAGAGCTTAATGCAATATTTACAAAAGATTATTTATGTGGCATCATCTTAATTTTATTTGTATTCAAATAAACAGCAATACAAGCATATACAGCTCAAAACCAATGGCATCTTACCCGCCTATTGAGGGCTGTCTTGCTACCAAGTTTTGTCACCTCCCCAAGGCTGTTCTGTGAAACTCTTCTGTCAGCATCTTCCTGCATCCCTTAAATAATTTATCAAGAGAGCATCACTTACACTGAAATTCTGTTTGTGAAATAATAACATTTTTCAAGGTAAAAAGGAGAGTCACCATAAAGAAACTACAAAATGATTTCAAACTCTACTTTAGAAGCCTGAGCTTTACCTGTAGTATCTGAGCATGGCACATCCCCATTTGTTGTTGAAGTTACGAGAAATTTTCTTGCATTGCTTAGACCACGACTATTAAGGAACACAGGTAAATGCACGATGTTGCGCATATAGTCATGGCCATTTATATTCGAATCCCGAAGCACACTATTGAGGTTCTGGTTAATTGCCTTGATGATAATATGTGGATCACTTGCAAAAATGGCAATGAACGGGCCTTTTGAAAACAGAACTCGGACCTGTGGTAGAAGAAATGTACAGCTGTGACATAAATTTTCAATTGTCCAAAATAATAAGGCATCTCTTCGAGATATGTGCTATCCTTTGGTGACTGCATTTCTAAACTACTATTTCTTTTTCATCAAAACTTATTCTAGACAAAAGCAAATTTTACTGACAGCTCAATCTAGGTTTGTCGCCATCTGACACAGATAAAATCTGCAAAGAAAATTAATACTGTCCTTTTTCAGACATTTACAGTCTGCTAAAGAGGTAAATCAACCCACATGAGAAACATTCATGAATACACACGAGTTACTGAGCATACTGGTCTCTGTCCAAAGTTAAATGGCTATTGCTTGTAACATACCTTACAGAGAGCCACTAATATAGTTGCTTTAACAACAGCAACAAAAACTTACAAATTCTGTGGGTTCCTGTGTTATCTTGGATTTTAACCATAACTATCTGCAAAGAAAGGCTGAAGCCACACTGCAGGTTTAAGAGATGCTCTATTCATTTTTTTCTCACAGTGCCGTTAAGCTAAAATTATTTAAATCTCTTTGTGACTAAACATTTATTCTTGCTATGTTTCTGCATAAAGAATGATTGAGTTTTTACAAAAGAAAAATCACAAAAGGAATAGGAACTACTCAAACAAAAACCAGTTCCATTCTGGTTTTAGATATTTGTGAAGTCACACATTCTCTCAAGTGCTACAATATAACAATGGCGAGTTCTGAGGTGGCGCAAACGTACAGTGTCCAGCATCTGAAGAACTCTGTCTTGCTCACAGGCATCTAATCCATCGATGATGACCACCAGCCTTGTCTGATTCTGAGTGAAGCTGTCAATGGTTTTTGCCATCCTGGCCATCAATTCCACTTCACATTTAAGAACCTGATACAAGAGATGGGAGAAAGGAATTAGTATTATTTTGCTATTATAAGATAAACTACCCGAGAAGTGACATAGTATTACTCGAAAGTGGGCTTGGATTAGTTATAAATGCATACTGCAAACTCTAAAGCAACCATTCAAAAAAAAAAAAGTACAACTGATATGTTGAAAAGTGAGAAAATTGAATCATATAAGATGCTCAATGAAAGACAAAAAAGAGTAGAAGACAAAAATTGGAACAAAAAACAGGCCACAAATAGAAAACAGTAACAAATGTGGTACATATTAATCCATCTAAATCAACTGTTCTTTGAATGTCAGTGCTCTCGAGACAGCAATGAAAAGAAAGGGATGTCACAGATGATCAAAAAACAAGAGCTAATGGTATGTTATCTACAAGAAACCCAACTTTCAGAAAAAAACACATGTAAATTAAAAGTAAAAGACCAATCAAAAGAGAGTGGAAGTAACTCTATTAATTTCAGAAAGGTAGGGTAGACTTCAAAGCAAGGTAAGTTGCTGGGATTAAAGACGGGTATTACATAATAATAAAGGAGTTCATTCTGTAAGGAGACACAGCAATCTTAAGCATTTATATATCTAAGAATGGAGAATCAAAATATGTAAGACAAAAGCTGACAAAACTGCAAGAAGAAATAGATAAATCCACTATCACAGCTGGAGACCTCAACAGCATTCTACAAAGACAGATGCAGCAGTCAGAAAACCAGTAAGGACACAGTTCAACTCAACAATACCATCAGTCAACTGGATATAACTGACATCTATAGGTACAACAACAACAACAACAAAAACAAAACCAGAATACACATTCTTTTCAAACTCACATAAAGCATTCACCAAGATGGACAACATTCTGGGCCATAAAACACACCATAACAAATGTAAAATAGAAATCATACATACAATGTCTTCCCTCAATGGAATTAAACTAGAAATCAAAAACAGAAAGATAACTGGAAAATCCAAAAATATTTAGCGATTTTAAAACACAGTTCCAAAAAACGAATGGGTCAAAGACAGTATTTTGAACTAAATAAAAATGAAAACAAAACTTATCAACATTTGTAGGATGCAGCAAAAGAACTGCTTAGAAGAAAATTTATAGCACTGAATGCATATATTAGAAAAGAATAAAGATATAAAATCAATAATCTGCCTGGGTGCAGTAGCTCACGCTTGTAATCCCAGCACTTTGGGAGGCCCAGGTGGGTGGATCACTTGAATTCAGGAGGTCGCGACCAGCTTGGGCAACATAGTAAAACTCCATCTCTACAAAAATTAGCCAGGCGTGGTGGTGCATAGCCTGTGGTCTCAGCTACTCAGCAGGCTGAGGTGGGAGGATCCCTTGAGCCCAGTGGGCAGAGGTTGCAGTGAGCTGGGGTTACACTACCACACTCCAGCCTGGGCAACATAGTGAGACTCCATCTCAAAAAATAAATAAATAAAAATAAAATAAAATCAATAAGCTTCCACCTTAGGAAATTAGAAAAACAGCAGCAAGTTAAATCCAAAGTAATCAGAAGAAAAGAAATAATAAAAACTAAAACAAAAATAAAACAATGAAACCAAAAGCAAGTTAGTTAAAAAGATAAACACAATGAATAAGCCTTGGACTAAGATGGAAGAAGGAGGAACATAAATTCAGAATAACAACAAATAAAAGGCTATCACTTTAGACCTCATGGACACAAATAGGATAACAAAGGAATACTATGAACAACTCTATGCCACAAATTTGGTAACTTAGATAAACAGACCAGTTCTTTGGAAGACATACTTTGCCAAAATTCACAAGAACAGGCCTATATCTACTGAAGAAATTGAATCAATAATAATCTTTCAAAACAGAAAGCACCAGGCCCAGAAGCGTTCACTAATGAAGTCTACCAAGCATTTATAGAAGAAATAATACCAACTCTATATAGTATCTTTCACAAGCTAGAAGCAAAGGGAATGCTTCCTAACTCATTCTGTGAAGTCAGCATCACCCTAATACCCAAACCAGACAAAGTCATGACAAGAAAAGCAAACTACAGACCACTAAGTATCTCATGAGCATAGATGCAAAAATCCTCGACAAAATGTTAGCAAATCATATGCAAAATGTATAAAAAGAATTATACAACACAATCAAGTGGGATTTATGCCAGGTAGGTAGGGCTGGTTCCGCATTCAAAAATCAAGTAATGTAATCCATCACATCAACAGACTAAAGAAGAAGATCACATGACTAGATAAATAGATATAGAAAAAGCATTTGAAAAATCCAACACCCATTCATGGAAGAAACTCTCAGTAAACTGGAAACGGAGAGGAACTTCCTCAACTTGATAATGAACATCTGCAGTTAACATCATACTTAATGGGGAGAACATCTACTAAGATCAGGAACGACGCAAGGATGTCCCTTTTCTTATCACTCCTTTTCAACATAGTACTGGAAGTCCTAACAAATGCAATAAAATTTTTAACAAAGGAAATAAAAGGTATGAAGATTGGGAAGAAAGAAAGCTGTCTTAGTTCACAGATGACTTGACTCTATGTAGAAAATACGAAAGAATCAACAACAAAAAACCTGGGACTAACAATTATAGCAAGGATTCAGATTAACATACAAAACTTGATCACTTTCTTATACATCAGCAATGAGTAAATCAAGTGTGAAATTAAAAACACAATTACTATCTACATTAGCACTGCAAAAAATGAAGTTGGTATAAATCTAACAAAATATGTATAAGATCTGTATGAGAAAAACTATAAAACTCTTGAAAGAAACCAAGGAAGAACTAAATAAATGGGAAGATATTTCATGTTCATGGATAGGAAGACTCAATACATGACTTACAGATTTCATGCAATCTCAATGAAAATCCCTGCAAGTTATTTTGTAGCTATCTGTAAGTTGAATCAAAAGTTCACATGAGGAGAAAAAGACCCAGAATAGCCAATACAATATTGAAGGAGAAGAACAAAACAGGAGGACTTTCACTACCCAACTTCAGGAAAATAAAGCTAGAGTGATCAAAGAGTGTGGTTTTGGCAAATGAATAGACAAAGAGCAAAGAGCCTGGAAACAGACCTATATGAATATAGTCAATCAGTCTTTGAGAAGCAGCAAAGGCAATACAATGGAAGAAATAGTCTTTTTAACAAATGGTGCTGGAACAACTGGACATCAACACATCAAAAGAAAAGGAAAGGGAAGGAAGGAAGGAAGAGAGAAAAAGAAAAAAAAGAATCTAGACATAGTTCACACTTCACAAAAATTAACTCAAAATAGCTCACAGACCTAAATGTAAAAGTATAAAACTCTAGAAAATAAGAGGATAAAATCTAGAGGACCATATGTTTGGTGCTTTTTAGATAGGACACCAAAAGCAAGATCCATGAAAAAAAGAATAAGCTGGATCATCAAAAACATCTGCTCTGCAAAAGACACTGTCAAGAGAATGAAAAGACAACCCACAGAATGGGACAAAATATTTGCAAAAGGCATATCTGATAAAAGACCATTATCCAAAATATACAAAGAACTCTTAACACTCAACAATAAGAAAATGAACAACCTGATTAAAAATGAGCCAAAGACCTTAACAGCCAACTCACCAAAGAAGACATACAGATAGCAAATAAGCACATGAAAATATGCTCTACAACATGTGTAATCAGGGAAATGAAATTCAAACAATAAGATACCACAGCACACCTATCAGAATGGCCAAAATCCAGAACACCAATAATACCAAACGCTCATGAGGATGTGATGTACAGCAACAGGTAGCCCTCATTCATTTCTGGTGGGAATGCAAAATAGTACAGCCACCTTGGAAGACAGTTTGGTTGTTTCTAACAAAACAAAACACCATACAATCTAGCAATAGCACTCTTTTGGTATTTGCCCAAGGGAGTTGAAAACTTATGTTCACCCAAAAGCCTGAACACGAAAGTTTATAACAGCTTTATTCATACTTGCCAAAACCTGGAAGCAATAAAGATGTCCTTCAGTAGGTAAATGTATAAATAAACTGTGATATATCCGGACAATGGAATATCAGCCATGTTAAAAAGAAATGTGCTGGCAGCCCATGAAAAGACATGAAGAGAACTTAAATGCATATGACTATGTGAAAGAAAACAATCTGAAGACTACACTTGAATGATTCAACTGCATGACATTCTGGAAAAGGCAAAACTATGGACATAGTAAAAAGAACCACGGTAGCCAAGGGTTAGGGAGGAGGGAGAGGGAGGGGTGAACAGGTGTGAACAGGTGAAGCACAGAAGATTTTGAGGGCAATAAATCTACTCTGTATAAGACTATAATGGTGGATACATTACACATTTGTCCAAGCCCATAGAATGTACAACAGTGACAGTGAACCCTAACATGAACTATGGATGCTGGGTGATTATGATGTGTCAACCTAAGTTTGTCAATTGTAACAAATATACTGCTTTGGTAGATAATGGTGCTAAATGGGAAGGCTGTGTATGTGTGGGGGAAGTGGGTATATGGAATATCTTTGCACCTTCCTCTAAAGTTTGCTGTGAACCTAAAACTGCCGTAAATTATAGTCTTGAATGAACAAAGGAATGAACAAATTAACTAAACTAAAATAAATGCAACACTTTAACATTTAGAAAGTATACACCCTAAAGCCCAAATGAGCATAGCAGTGGTAGCATACTCACATTACAATTTTTTCTAATAACCAATGAGTGCTTACTTTCATGAATCCTTCACTTTTCAATTTGTGCAGTTTGGAGGCTGCATTATGGAGGCGTTTTCTTTGGGAATTCAGGAGGGAGTCCAGCACTTGCCACCATGTACGACAGTTCAACACAAAGGCCAATCCCACTATAGACGCAATTGATATGAGGACAGCATTTACAGTCAGATGTTTTGGGTCAACTCTAAATATAGCCAGAAGAGTAATTCCAGATACAATGCAGCCGATGATAAAAAGGAAGATGACAAAAGATGGGAGACAACATGTTTTTTTCCACTTCTTTTTACCTGTAATGCAACAAATGGTTTTAATAATTATTAACATGTATATGAAATATCCAGAAAATCCTAACATTATAGTCACAGTATCTGATGAGTCTAATGTTGAAGGTGTGTTTTCATGAAAATAAACTGAACATTCATCCCACCCCCAACCCTGTACACAAAGAAGGAAGGAAGGAAATCCTACCCTGAGTATCTTCAGTCTTGAATACTCGAAAAAGCCTGGTTGCCAAAAAGCCAAACTCTCTTTCACAAGCATCCGAGAGGGTTGCAATCATTTCAGCCAGAGAAGTTTCTCCACCTACACTGGACAGTCTGTTGTAATCTGTAAACAAAAACCTTTAAGAAAAGAACAAATAAAATATTACTCCGGTATCAAAAGTAACAAATAACTTCAATGTATGTCATCTTTGCATCATTTATCCTTTATTTTCTTTATGTCTGTCAAAACATTGTTTTTTAAATTCCAAGGAGGGAAAATAATTTGTAATTAGGTAGCTTCCACTTCTAAAATCCTACACAGTTTTCTTAGGAAAAAACAGTAACAAAAGTGAAATGTGCAGGACGATATGAAGTACTTCTGACTAAGGACAGTCGGGGGGAAGTTATGCCAGAATTTAGATGTGGAATATCAGGGGAGGTCGATCCAAGACGGCCGTTTAGGAACAGCTCAGGATTGCAGCTCCCAGTGAAAGCGCAGAGGGTGAGTGGACGCCGCATTTTTATTGCCCACAGACTAGGCAATTCCCAGGCGGAGGAGCTCCACTGGTCGCCAGCGTGGCTGTTTCGGCCAGCGCAGCTGTGCCGGCCGGCACCGCTGCTTTGCGCCACGCCACGTGGCTGCTTTGTCGGCGCCCCAGAGCAACGGTTCTCCGTACAAAATACACCGGTCCGGGTGCCCTTTTGGCTGGCAATAGGAGCCACGGGAAGTCGCCCATTGGTCTGATTAAAAAGTGGACTGACTTTGGGAGGCCAAGGCGGGTGAATCACAAGGTCAAGAGATCGAGACCATCCTGGTCAACATGGTGAAACCCCATCTCTACTAAAAATACAAAAACATTAGCTGGGCATGGTGGCGTGTGCCTGTAATCCCAGCTACTGAGGAGGCTGAGGCAGGAGAACTGCCTGAACCCAGGAGGCGGAGGTTGCAGTGAGCTGAGATCACGCCATTGCACTCCAGCCTGGGTAACAAGAGTGAAACTCCGTCTCAAA
>NW_016107316.1:643696-649331 GCF_001604975.1 Cebus imitator
GGCCTCCCAAAGTGCTGGGATTACAAGCGTGAGCCACAGCGCCCGGCCTGTTTTTTCTTATAATTTAAAAGGTTTTCATGTTTTAATGCATGTTTTTTTTGAGACAGGGTCTCACTTTGTCACGCAGGCTGGAGTGCAGTGGCATGATTTTGGCTCACCGTACCCTCAACCTGCCAAGCTTAAGCAATCCTCCCACCTCAGCCTCCCAAGTGGCTAGGACTACAGGCATGCGCCACCACGCCCAGCGAATTTTTCTATTTTTTTGTAGAGATGGGGTTTCTCTGTTACCCAGGTTTTGAACTCCTGAGCTCAAGCAATTGCACACTTTAGCCTCCCACAGTACTGGGATTACAAGTGTGAGCCACCACGCCTGGCCTTAATACATTTTAAATTCTTATTTTGCTTACTTTCATCGAATTTCTTTTGCTTTTAATTTTCTAATCTTTTTTTTTTTCCATTTTACTTTTCTCTGGAGCCCTCTACATTTCCTTTATTCCTGGACTTAAACATTTTTCATCTTTTCTGTTTTCTCATACATTTCCTACTTAGTATGAATAATAATTTTAGATAGACATGTGAATATATTTCCTGAGCTGAGAAAAGCACAGCTCAGAGAGGGGAGATGGGTTTCCCAAAGTTAACTGCTCACAGAAGCAGGGGCCAGGTCTCCCACCAGGAGCTCTTTGGGGACCAAAGCCAGTGGCTGGACCCCTCCACCATTCAGTGCTCTCTTCAAAGTGTGTTCCAAAAGATGGTAACTGGTGACATAAGGGAGAAAAACGGTTTATGCTCAAATAAAATTTGGTAAAGGTTAAACAGGTTTCCTTATGGAAAGGTGCCTCTGATCCTTTAACATACAAGACGGATACATAATCTGAAATGTTTCCACAGTATTTGACAAGGGCATGTTTTTATTTTCGTATGTAAAAGGTTCCAGCTACCAGCGTTTTTTGGAATAGACATGGAGAAATTATACCCTATAAGCTTTTTTTTTTTGAGACAGAGTTTCGTTCTTGTCACCCAGACTGCAGTGCAATGGCGCGATCTCAGCTCACTGCAACCTCTGCCTCCTGAGTTCAAACGATTCTCTTGCTTCATCCTCCCAATTATATCCTCCCTGATTACAGTCATGCGCCATGACACCTGGCTAATTTTGTATTTTTAGTAAAGATGGGGTTTCACCATGTTGGCCAGGCTAATCTCAACTCCTAACCTCAAGTGATCCATCTGCCTTCGCCTCCCAAAGTGTTGGGATTACAAGCATGAGCCACTGTGCCTGGCCACTATAAACTTTTTTAAGTGAGAAAGATTTTTTTCTTAATCTTCTGTCAAATGGAACAACTCACCTCACAGGTAAAGCTTTAGTAGTCTGCTCTGGCAATTCAGGTGGATTCACAAACATCAATTTAAGGAGGAGTTCCAAATATCCAATATGTCTCGCCAATCTAGTGCTGAGGACCCAGGCCCAATTCCAACTTTCTCCTTCTCTTCGTCCACCAAAGTAAATGACAACTGAAATTCCAGTTTAAGAAAGTTATCCAAAGCAGTCATTAGTCAAGCAGGTCTTTTCTCCAAAGATCAAATATCAAGTAATGACAGCTAGGCTTATGTCCCATACTATTTCTTAACTAATCCTCAAAGAATTCTTTAACCTCCCCTAAGATACAAAAGATATGAAAAGCAAAAAGTAAACTGACTAAAATATGCCTTAAACAGAAACATAACTACAGTTCTGATTCAAATGCAAATAACCTTGGATTTATCAGTATTTGCAAGTGGTAAAATTGGTTATCAGTTCCTCAGTTAGAGGAACTGATAACCAATCTATTTCCTTTCTTGGAACTGAAGACACCCCCAAGAATAGGGATTGCATTATATGTTTTTACTTTGCTTTTAGATAAAATGGAACGTACAGATATGACCAAAATGCTCAAGAGCACGCCAGTGATGGCTCGGAAGCCTTCTTTTCAGAAAAAGATTTAAATACAAATCATTAATTAACAAAAAGGGTAAGTATAATAATCTAGAGTCTTGCTTCAAGATTAACAAGCAGCACATTAGTTTATTAGCTACTTCAGTGAGTTGTGAGCAATGTTCCTTTAGGACAATCTATGAAGCCGCAAAAAGATCAATTTTCTCACCCAATTATGAAAATCACATACGGGTTTTAAAAGACAGATAATGTTTTTTCTTTATCCATGAATCAACATTTTCTCCATTTTTGAAAAAGATAAAGATCAAAGACTTACTAAAGAATATATATAAGAGAGCCAAGAAGCTCAGTGACACTGCTATTCCAAGATTCAGGTCGACCGTGAAGGCAAACAATAAACCAAGCCCTCCACAAAGCAGCAGGGTAAGAAACACTATAAGCCATGAGAACTGAAAGAGAGGCTCAATCTGTTGTCCAGCGAAGGTTTTCATTTCATCTGAAAGAGAATTTAATATGAAACCTTATTCCTCTTTAAGAAATATAATTTTTAACTCAATTTGCAGTTTTCACATTTTCAATGTAAACACTTATTGGGCACTTTACTGGGTCCCTAGATAGAATAACCACTACTTAACCATTTTAACCAGTGTTCTCTTGCCAAAGATGAACATCTCACCCCCAGGGGCACAGCCAGGCCTGACTCAACCATCCTCTCCTGCTTCACATGGAGGATGTACAAAACCACTTCTCATATACTCCCCCCAAGATTTTCTTGAGATTTATTTTTTTTTGTGCTTTGCATTAACACAAACAACAAACATTATGCATATGCATATTGTTTCCACATGCAAAAATAAAAATAATACTCTATATCTTTAAACGACATATCACCACCATTCCACTGTGATCCTCCTCACCCCTTCTCCCTCCAATCACATTTGAGAATGCTGTTCTTAAAGGTCCATCTTGAGCCCAAAGGAGCCCCACACAAGTCATTCTTTGTATAAAACGTGGGAAATTTTTACAGGTAATACTGAAACCTATCCTTGAAGAATGAGTAAGCAAAAGGCATGCATGTTGGGTGGGTGGTAGTGAGGCCAGCTAAGAAGCTGCTAATGGAGCAACTTGGGAAACGCATCTGGTCTGTTCTTGCAAGAGCAAATAGTCCTCTGCGACTGAAGCTGGGGCACATGCCAGAGGTGGTGCTGGCAGGTGGAACCACGCAAATTGACAAGTCTGTGAAGAACCCAAAAAAACATGCCAGCAAGGGTTTTTTGTGGGGTTATCACACAACTGGATCTGCTTTAGAAAGAGAACTCAAATGACCGTGTGAAGGGCCAACTAGAGGGGAGTTCATCTCAGTAAACCGTGTAACACACTTGCTTAAACAGAAAGTGGTCCTCCTCTTTATTTCAGAAAAATCCCCGGAGAAAATCTTGTTTTATGTATACAGACTTTGTACAAGCAAGCCCTTTACCTTCTAGTTTCTTGAGTAAGAAAGATTTCCCACTTCCCCACTGTGCATATAACCCCACACAAATGGGCGGCTGCATGGTAGGCTCACTGAGAATATCTGCCAGGGCACTGCTATATAAATCATATCCGAGCATGTCACCGTCTGTTTCAGTAGGAGACAAGTGTCCTGTAATTAAAGCACATCGTATCTTACATTAAACAGTGGCATCATCATTAGAAAGAAACATCTATTTATTGTTTACTTGACTAGAGAGAAAAAAATTATTTCAAATGTTTATACCCATACAAAGACCATTTCAGGGAGTCTCCGAGCCTACTCTGACTTGGAAGGCTTGATTTACTTTTTAAAATTTTAAATCTACTTGATTTAAAATTTAAAAAAAAAAGTTTCAGAGATTCTTAAATTACTATCATATTTCATAGAACTTAAGATATCTATTGATTATATGATACATCATTTTTATGTAAAACTAAGAAAGTACAAAATGCTGCCAAATTGTGACACCATGCTTTCTTATCCATCACTTAAAAGACACATTCCAATTTCAGAGATGTTAAATTGTGGGAATGGTGTGCATTTTAGAATCAATAAAATATTATGATGAACACAAATGAGTATATAAAATTAAATGTAATATGTGTAATACCTATAAAAAGAAAGTTATAAAATGTTACTGAAAAACATAACAGACAATAAGAGAAAAAGAAACATTCTATGATTCCGGACAGAAAGTTTCAGCAATTCTCCCAAATTATTCTATCACTTTAAGGCAGTTCTAATTAAAACCCATGAGAATTTTGTTTTAATTGAAAGAAGAATGGTAAGAATAGAAAAAAAAGATCGTGCCATTGCACTCNAAAAAAAAAAAAAAAGAATAGAAAAAAAAAAAGACTACTGAAGGGTAGTTGTCACTAGAGAAGAATAAAAATATAAAACTACAATAATTTGAACATTCTGGAACTCATACAGGGTATTAACATAAGAGGTATTTCAAATAAGGCAGGAAATGATAAATTAATAAGTGGTATAAGGAAAGTTTAATCATTCATGAAAAAAATTAAATTAAAATGCTGCATATCTCATAGTCTTAACAAAATTTTCTGAAACATTAAAAAATTAAGTAGAAAAAAGTAAAACCATGGAAGTACTAGAAAAAAACATAGGAGAAACTTTAAAAATCTTTGTTTAAAAAGGCCTTTCTTTCTCAATGTAATACTAAGGCCAGAACTTCAGGAAAAGACTAATAAATAAATTACAAAAATGTGTAACTTTTGAATGGGGAATAAAAAACCAGGAGCATCAACCAAGAGTTTGCTGATGGGAGGGAAATACAGCACATAGGATAGAACCAGGATCAATATCCATAACTCGGAAAGACTCTTAGATCAACTTCTTAAAAATATTAAAAACTAAAAAGCGGGTAAAGGATACAAAAAGGAAACTGGCAAGAACACAAATAGGCTATGAATATGTTATACATTATCTAGGCCAAAAGGCTAAGGAGCAATAGCGAATATATTAAAAGATCTCAATTTCACTAATAATTTTAAAACACAAATTGAAATTAAGAGTTTTTTTTCTCATTTATCTGATTACCAAAGAGTAAGAGGCTGGAAATACTCAGTGCTAGCAAGCTTGTGGGGAACTGGAGTATCTTACACTGCTGGAGGGAGAAGAAAGTTTTACAAACATTTTGGAAAGTCTATCAAAACTGTGGGCATTCATTGACTTGGCAATTCTACTGCTGGGAATTTAAGAAGATAATCCTAATTGTACCCCCTGAATCTATAATAATAATTTTAAAAAGAAAGAAAAAAATCCTAAAAATAAGAGTCAATGGATACATGCACAAAAGGTGTTCACTGCAGCATTAGTTGTTAGCAAAACAAACTAAATATTAACCAATAAAGAACTCAATGTACTATCAGAGCCCTATGATGAAAGATTGTGCAATAATTAAAATATGACACTTTAGGTTTTTGTAACATAGTATAACTCAATTTTTTCTTTTTTAAAACTACATACATAATATGTAACATTTTTATAAGCATAAAGAAAAGCCTAGAGGGTCATTTAGACAATTACAAGCTGAGAGATAGGGGATAATGGGGAATTTTCACCTTCTGCTATACTCATGTTTTCATTCTTGAAATGTAATGAGTGCACATTACTATTATAAGAAAAAATATTTTAAAAGACAAAAAAAATCATTAAAAAAAAAAAAA
>NW_016107316.1:649473-691486 GCF_001604975.1 Cebus imitator
TAGCTGAGCATGGGAGCATGGGCCTGTAGTTCCAAGTACTCAGTAGGCTGAGGTGGGAGGATGGCTTGAGCCCAGGAATTTGAGGTTACAGTGAGCTATGATTGCACCACTGTACTCCAGCCTGGGCAACAGAATGAGACCCAGTGCGGTGGTGTGATCCTGGGTCACTGCAATCTCCATCTCCCTGGCTCAAGAGATCCTCCCACCTCAGCCTCCCAAGAAACTAGGATTACAGGCACACCACCATGCTTGGTTAATTTTTTAATTTTTTTGTAGAGACGGGGTCTCACTATACTGCTCAGGCTGGTCTCCAACTCCTGGGCTCAAGCAATCCTCCTACCTTGGCCTCCTCAAGTGATGGGATTACAGGTATGGCCACCATGCCTGGCCTTATTTTCCATATTTTTTAATAGAACTATTCATTATTTAAAAGTTCAGTTAGGAACAAAACTCAATACTTACTGGCTCCAAATATTTGAGTTAAGATACTCTTCTGATGGCTACAGTCAATATTATAAGGAGTCTCTCCTGCTTTGTTGGGCCTATAAAGTAACCGTCCATCTTTGGGGTTTCTTAAAAGCAGTTCAGCCAGTTTCCTACTCCTTCCACGAATAGCAATATGCAAGGGAGTATCTCCTTTCTGAAATATAATAGTAGGAAACTTGAACTTTCGTATCTTGATATATAGTGTGCAGAGAGTAACAATTTTTATGTTTCTGTAAAATAACAAAATCTGAACTTTTCTTATTTTTCATATAAAGCACATATTATGAATTTGTATCTCTATCTTCCCCATAATTTATTTCTGTAGCTCCTCACCCAGCTTTGCTCAGATATTATTTCTCCCACAGCCCTCTAGAATGAAGGTCATTTTTTTCTCCTTCCCTTAACTCAGTGAAAGAAGAGAAGCAACAGGTTTTCTCACTGCAGCTCCTCCTAGGCCATGGGTCCACTTCATTAGCATCCCTCCATCATCCAAATATTTATTGCCCAAGGATGTCAATGACCTTCCTCATCTAATTTAAATTCTATTTCACAGATTTCTTCTTTTGTCTAGAAAGCTTTACAATTCATGCTGATAGCCATCCAACACAAGTGATCTTGTCAGCTCCAATGACCTTGGTCAGCCATTTGCCACAGTGAACCCTTTTAAATCTCATCACTCTACATTCTCCACCTGAGTCCTCTATGTACAGCTATCCCCTTCTGACTCTCTCCTCACCTCTTCCATTCTCCTCACCTTTCACTTTTCCCTATCAACCCACCTTCTCTCCTTATTAGCATCTCCAATCATTAGTGTTCACATCCAACGGTAATGAAAGCTAACATGTAAATTTCAAAAGCCCTCTTTGGGCTACAAAGTGCTCTCCTATTGATTACTTCACAAACGCCTTAATAAATTAAATTCTCAGTTCTCATCCACACTGATCTCTAGGACACTAAATGAAAATAACCTACACTGTTCTTCCTGTGGCTTCCAAGGCACGACCTTATCTTGAACTTTTCATCTTCTAGACTTTCCTCCCATGTCCTAAAAAATGTGTCACCATAACTATGCACCAAGCTCACTATCTGTAAGGCTCTTTGCTTGTTACTTTGGAGGATACAAAGATGAAAGACAAAATAGTTGCTGGCTTTAAGTAGCTTATGTCGTAATAGAAAGAGACCGGATAAACATGCACAATTTTAAAACTGCAATATGACACACAGCATAAGAGAAGTCCATTTTGACTTGAGCTTTTCTCTTTCTTCAACTGATCATCTTAGTCACTCCCAGGCAATTCTTGTTTCCTAATAACTGTCAAATTTCCATCACAAGCCTTGATTTCTTGCCCAGATTCCAGTACTAGACTTCCCAATGTCTACTGATCACAGACTACTGAATGTCTTATCAGCCCTCAAACTAAACGTATCCAAATCCAATTTCATCTTATTTTCCCATCTCAATTCCAATTCTCATCCCCAAACCTGTGAGAAAACAAAACAGCAGCAGCAGCATTTCTACCAGATACAAAATTTCTATAAATGTGAGAGGGTATTAGCACACTTCGCTGACAGGCTGAAGATTATCAGAGAGCAGTGACAGGCGAGGTAAAAATAACATTAATCATCATTCTTAAAATTGTTTTTATAAAATTATCTATGAAGATCCAGGTTCAAAGCTTTTATAAGTTTGTATCCCAAATTCTAGCAGGTTAGCACTTTACCCATCCTCAGGAGGAATGTGTTCATGAACAACTGTTCCCACTATCATGTGTATTTGTCAGCAAGTATTATGTGCTAACTCTGGGTACGGCAACACACAAAAGAATATCACGGCAGGGTCCTTCAAGAAACCTATTAATGAGTATGAAACAATTACTTACAATAGCATATTATACAATTAACAGGCTATATGGAACCTTGAAGGGTACAATCCAGTGGTTCTATATAGCAAATTGGGGGACCAGTGTCAGATGAGTCAGTGGCAGATTGGAAAAAACAGGCATTGTAAAAAGTTTTCTTGAAAGCTACATATATTCAATTCTGAAAACTCTTCTTTGACTTTATGTCTTCAAATTAATATTAAAGTTTCCTTTTATATGGCATTATGTTGATATGATAATGACAGGTGGGAGGTGCTTTGTTTTAAAATAATGTTGTAACTTGGCAAAATGAAAGGCAAACACACATTGACTCTTGACTCCCTGTTTTTAACTGCCTTAAAATAATTAAAAAATAAACTTCAATCTACTGTTAATTAGAAAAGCCCAAATCATATCATTCATCAGAGGAGAAAATTTACAATATTATTTCTACTTCATACATCAATCAGTTCATTTCTTTTCTGGGGAAAAATCAATTTAAAGTACAGAAAGAGGTAAGATTGTTTAAAATAAAAAGAAATTAAAATGAAAAATCAAATCTATATGAAGTACTCAGCCACTCAGAGCTAAACTTATTATAGAAAATATGAAAATTTCTCTGAAAGGATTATAGCAAGAACAT
Source organism: Cebus imitator (assembly GCF_001604975.1). Taxonomy (NCBI): domain Eukaryota; kingdom Metazoa; phylum Chordata; class Mammalia; order Primates; family Cebidae; genus Cebus; species Cebus imitator. Next base: position 652,462 of record NW_016107316.1, read on the forward strand.
GCAGCAGAACACATTATCTCCCATCAGTGAACATTAACACCGTCTGTTTTGAGAGTCAGCCTCCTCCAGCCCCTGTACATTCTTTCCTCCTGTTTATCTGCACCAAGCTCTGCCCTGATCAAAGTAGCGCCTTCTCCTCATGTGGCTGTCAATGCCTGTGCCCCACAGCTGCTGTGAGCCATAGAAGGAAATCGGAAGCAGCTGCGTGAATAGCACACAGAGCCCACCCACTCCTCAGCGTGCTCCTGCGTGGGATCCAAATCCCACACAGACATCCCCAGCAAATGATCTCTCCCCACACAACCTAAAATCAGATCCCCATTAAGTCCACTCCATATAGAGGTCAGTGTACTAACAGGTTTCCATGCAGTGTTCTCTCCCCACAGGTGTTTTACCTTATCTACAGCAGACACTTTAGCCCCTTTATCTAGCAGCAGCTCCACCACTTCAATATTTCTCATCTTGGTAGCCTTTATAAGTGGTGTTTCACCATCCTGTGGGCACAAATAAGAATGTTTACCAGATTAATAGCTTGACTCCTAAGTGTTTATGTCATACAAATGCACATGTCAAGAAATATCTGACTCTGGTAATAGTCTACATTTAAAACCCTCTCAAGAAAACATAAAAGCTAAAAACAACAACAAAAAATGCTTTTCCTTTACAACCACTCATTTGTATCAAAGTGACTTTAAATCACGTAGCCAGGTGTGGGACCTCCCCCACCTGCTCGTAAGCTACAGCCGGCAGCAGTGGCTGCTTCTGCCCTTCCCCAGGTTCCACCACTGACCTGGGGCAGCCCCTCCAGAGGCTACTTCCCATTCTCCCCACCAACCAACCCATAGCCCAGCCTGTCAACATCCAGGTAAGCCAGTGTCCAGAGTTTTTCAGAAATGTACACCAACATCGCCTCAATTCGCAGTGAAACCATTTGATACAAGCAGTATGCCTTCAGAAAACCTCAAAAGAGTTCATGATTGCTTTTAAAAACCAAAGGAAAGAAAACAAGAAGGGACCACAATTCAGCACCGAGTTAGACAAACATCTAGTCAGAAGCCGCAGGTAGTCACATTGGCTGCCACCAAGGTCCAAAACAAAAGAAAAAAGAGCATCAAGGAGCCACCTGCAAACCAGAAAGAATCCCAGAAATTTTCTACCCTGGGATACCAGAAGTACCAACACTGATTTAGAAACTGGCTGGTCCTGATCTACGGCAGATGAAATAGGATTGTCTTACAGGTGACTTTATAATTTTGGTTTATTCACTAAGAATTCCTGCTGTATCAACCCAGAATTCCAAATATATTTTCCCCACAGAAAACTATTGCACGTAGGCTAAATACAAGACCACAATATTAGATAATTTTGTATTTTTTATATGATTTGAGTAAAATAGGTGAAAGTGCCTAGTATGGAGAACCAACCAGTCACAGTGGTTATTTATTTATTCATTTAAAGAGACAGAGTCTCACTCTACTGCCTAAGCTCGCTTGGAACTCCTGAGCACACACAGTCTCCACACAGAGGAATGTTTCTGCATCCCAGACAGCAGGAGCACAAGTGAATGTCGGGGGAAAGGATCCGTCCAAATAATAACAATTTATGGATGGCTGACACTGTACTTTCTGAAAAGCATTTAATTGAAGTAACACATAACAAATAGCACACTGTATTTTGCTATGAATACACAAATCCTGAAAGGATATAAATTTACTTCTCAATTTGATATAGAATATTACCAGTAAAATCAGTATAACACTAACTTCCAAGATGACTGAAATAAAACAAGCAGTACTAACATTCAGCAGGAGGTGTTGTTAACAGAACAGAAATACCATGCATACCTTTGTGCATATTTCAGTGTCAGGATTGCACTGTAAGATATCTCTCACCATCGTTGCATTTCCTTTCTCAACAGCCCAATACAAAGCAGTTTTATTGTCCTATATAATTTAAAAAAACATAGGGAATCACTTCATGTAAGATACAATATTTAAAATTGCTGCCTGTAAATACAAAACATCATTTCTGTCAGAAAGCATGCCAACAGGCAGCATGGTAGGAAATACCATTAATCCTTATGCTATCTTGCAGTTACTTTTGAGAAATTCTTTACGAAAGAAGCCTAGAAAAACTGCATATTACTTGACCTAAAAAGTAGCAATCCCACATACAGAACTGTAGTTCTGTAATGTAATCAGATTTCAGGAACATGCACTGGGTTAGGAGTCATCAATACCTGAACTCTGTAAACTAGGACAAGTCACCTGACTATTCTGAGCCTTGGATTTTCATCTGTAACATGCTATAAATACTTCCGATTTTTTCAAAAGATAATGCACGAAAATGTACTTCACAAATATAAGGCATTATCATTTTTAGCTTTCTTAATTTTCATCCATCCGACACCCCAATACTGCCTTGAACAGATTCTTTAAAATCTTTCTTATCTAGCTCAAAAACCAAAAATCAATCCACATAGACCTTGAAAGCAGAGCTAGAAAACAACAACAAAAAACGAATTCAAACATAGAAGAGGATGAACAGACACAAGGTAGTCAGCTAAAAGTCCAAATAGGTGACCTAGAACCCATCTTTTAGTGGCAATGTTTTTAACGCAGGAGATAATGAATGACTTTTTGCAGCAGCCACATTAAGTTCCCAATACCAAAATTTCCCCAACAGAGTTTCTCTTCTAAAAAATGCACACTAACCACTCAACCCAAACTTCTCAGGCCCCATCTCCCTTCCCATTTCATTTCTCCACCTCTCACCCCACCATCCCCACCACCATGCCTAACACCCCACTGCCCAATGCCAAATGATGTATTTATCAGCTATGGGATGCATCTTTCACTTTCTAATTTTCTCAAATTTTCTCATCCTATTACCACTGCCCTTGTCCGAAATACCCTGCCTTCTTTTTCTCTATTTTTTTTTTTTAAGAGACAGGGTCTTATCTGTCACCCAGGCTGGAGTGCAGTGGCACGGTCACAGCTCACTACAACCTCAAACTCCTGGGCTCAAGAGATCTTCCCACCTCAGCCTCCCAAAGAGCTGGGATTACAGGCACCAGCCACCCGCCAGGGTCTCCACCTATCTAAATCCAACTCATCTTCAAACTTGGCTTGAGTTCTACCTTCCTCTAAAAGCCCCAACATAAGGCCTACTTTCCCCACCTTAAGACTCATATTTGAACCTTTTGCAATGCAATCAATCATATACCATCTTGTGGCTTCACTTTTTATGTTAAATAAAAGCATAAAAATAAACTAAAAGCTTTCAAATTAAAATACATGTGTCTTAAAGACAAGGAGCCCATGTTAATTCCCCCCACAACATTGGCATAATATTTATAGTTTGATTCAAAAATGGATTTGGATACAAGAGATTTTTGGTCAAATACAAGAAAAAACCGAGCAGAAATGCAGACTGCCCAACAACAAAATGAGACACCAAGAACTTTTTCTAAAGTCTGAAGTTCCTGAAGTATTTGATAACTTCACAACTGTGGGCAAGGCTTTTATCTAAAATTAATAACCTCTGTGGTTCTGTAAACTATGATTGCCTTAAGCAATGTCCACAGGCACTACCAAGCAGTCCCAGCAAAGTCAAGCACAGTGGGGAAAAAGGAGAAGAAAATAAAACAATAACAACAGAAGAACAGCATATGAGGAACAAGACAAAATGGGAGAAAACACTAAAGAAAATAAGTAAGTACCAGGTACTCAAAGTGCTACCAACTTTCTATCACTAACTACTCATTATAGTTTTGAAAACTGAATCTATATATACACAGTAGTAAGGATAGTATATTCTAAAAACATGAGCTTTTTGATTTACTTCTATCTACATTTAACTCAACATTAATATCGAAATTTTACAATAATGGCAGCGAAACTTAGTAATAACATATGCCTGTTAAATGTACTAGGGTTTACAAGTTTATCTCCATAGGGAAGTAGGAAGAATAACATTATGATCGGTCAACATTTACAACCAATTATACTCTAAGATAGCGTCTGCACTGTAATCATACCTACCTGTCCTCTAATGTCTATATCAGCATATTTTTGGAGAAGCGCTCGAACAATTTCAACATGACCACCTCTGACAGCGCCAATCAACACAGTATCCCCACTCTAGGAAGACAAAAAAAAAAAAAGGCGAATTGATAACAAGCACTCTTTTGATGTTAATCATGTTTTTTTTCCCTAAAAATTTCTTGGAAAAAGTCTATTTCTAAATAAGAGAAAAATATTACTTAACTAATATGAATACCTGATGTTAACAGACATCAGAGTAAGGAACAGAGGACTTTATGCCCCAAAATGAGGACTCTAAAATTCCTAAATAAAGTCTAGAAAGACCAGTTACCCAGAACAATAATCTATTCTCTTTGAAGGTAACTGCCATTACAAATGTAAATTAAATACAATGACGCTGTGGCCGTCAATGAACCAGATGAACATTTTTAAATCATATAGTAAAAATCTCGTGGAATAATGCTATATGACAAAAGCCATGAATTCTTAAAAAAAAAAAAAAAAAAAAAAAAAGGAGCTGTAAAACTATCAGTCAATCTACAGCCATAATTAATTAAGGGAGAAAGTTAGATCCCCAACCAGCATCCATGAAAATCTAGTTGATTTGGCAGTTACAGGCTGGTAGTGCATTAAGATTCATTCCCTAGAATAAAACTAAGACAAAGTTCATGACCTCATGAGGACATCACTCTCCCCTGAAACTATATTCACCAAGCAACAATCATTTTCAGTTCATATCTTCCTATACTTAAAATACTGGACAAATTTTAGTTGCAAACATTAGCACTAACATGGGTGCAGACTAGCAAACTTATAAAAGGTTACAAATATTTCACTGCTTACAATGTGCCATTCACCATTCTAGGTACTAGGAAACAAGACAGATAGGGTCCTAGCTCTGGAAGAATTTACAGCCTGGCAGAGAACACAACATATAATAAACAAAAAACCACACAAACACTATGCAAATAAAATAAGGTAATGTCCTAGAGAGTGACCACCAGGTAGGCTGGGCATGATGGCTTATGCCTGTAATCCCACCACTCTGAGAGGCCAAAGCAGGAGAATCACTTGAGGTCAGGAGTTCAAGATCAGTCTGTCAACATAGTGAGACCCTGTCTCTCAAAAAAACAAACAAACAAAAAACTTAAAAAGAATTAGCCAGGCATGATGGCATGCACCTGTAGTCCCAGCTACTTGGGAGGCTAAGGCAAGGAAGATCGCTTAAGTCTAAGAAGTTGAGGCCACAGTGAGCTGTGATCAGGCCACTGCACTCCAGCCTGGGTAACAGCACAAGACCATGTCTCAAAANAAAAAAAAAAAAAAAAAAGGTGATCAGGTAGCTACTTTGGATTGGGGAGCTGAAGACCTTTCCAGGGAGGTAACATTGAAGCTAAAGTAGGACAAGAAGAAGAAGCCAACCACAAGATCAGCATTCCAGACTAAGAGCACAGTTGCTGCAAAGGCTCCACAGCGGAACAAGCTGAGTGTGTTCAAGAAGGGAAAGAGGCAAACAGGGCTGCAGACTATGAAAACTGACAGAAGACGGGCACAAAGTGGGGAGAGAGGTTAGACAAAGATGATGTGTCATGTCTATAAACTAAAAAGATAACATTCATCCTCAGTGCAAGAGGAAGTCTTGGATGGCTTTAAACAAAGAAGTACACATGAGATTTATTGTTTTAAAGATCACTCCAAGATCAGAGTGGAGAACCCAGTTGCAATGCTACTTCTGTAACAGCGGCACCACCACAGATAGTGGCTTCAGCTGGGAGGTGATGGTGGAATGAAAACAGGTGGACAGATAAAGGATTTGTTTTGTAGTAAAGTCAACAGAACCTGCTGGAGGGTAGGTGAGGAAGAGAGAAATCAAGGCTAATGCACAGGATTTGGGGCTTTAACAGCAGGGTGAATGGTGGTGCCACTTGCTGAGAGGGAGAAGGAGGGAAAAGCAGGTTTGGGGTGAAAAAAACAAGGCATTTGTTTTACCACAAGTTTAAGAAAGACAATTAGACATTCAAGTGGAGAGTTCAGGTAGAAGTCAATCAGTAAGTGTGGGCTCAGAGGAGGAGTTAGGGCACAAAAAAGCACACCTACAGTGACACATCAAGGCCAGTTACAGAGTAATTGTACATGTCACATTTTCAATAACAACATTATTTGACAAAAATTAAAAACGACTTTTTTCAGAAAGATTGAACAATTTTTAAGTTATTAGTTTCAAAGGCAAAAATAAAACTTATCTTAAAACAAGTTTAGGTCATGCATGAGAATCTTGAAAGTTAGTAAGAAGACACTAAGGTCATCTTTCATCCACTTCACCACCTGGAGACAAATGTGAAATAGGCGACCTACCCTGTCAGGTATGTTCACATATGTTCCAGCATCAAGCAGATCCTGCACAATCTCTGTATGTCCCTCCTTTGATGCGATCATCAAAGCTGTATTTCCATCTTTATCTGTTAAATTTACATTTGGATTCCTCTTCAGAATTTCTTTTACTGACTGTGTATAGCCTCCTTTCACTGCCACAATAAGTGCAGTCATTGAATTCTAAAAACAACAACAAAAACAAAACAAAAGTCCAAGAAATTAGTGTATTCTAGAAAATACATGATTTATGTCATAATCATAAAACTAATGTTTTCAAACAGGTGGCCTACTATTGTCATTTCCAATCATAAAATACCAAAATAAACAGCAAGAAATATACCAAAAATGGCTAGGAGGCATCTTTCATTTTTGAATATATTAATTATCTTCAGTCATTAGAGCTGTTACGAAGTTGAGTTATTTAAATGATAATCTCAAACTGGACTCATTTACAATGAACAAACTCACTAATGTAACGAAGGATAAAATAGTTGACAGGGTCATTAAACACATTCTAAATTAAACAATCCAAAGTCAGCTAAATCAGACTTCAAGAATTGTTTATAATAAAACCCGTAAAAACCACTCAACAATGAATGAATAGCCATGAGCTATTTCCAGAAAAGTGTAATATATCCTTTGTCTTTCACAGTGATCTAGAAACCACAATTTCAAAAACTCTTAAGTAATTCTTTTTAAAACTGCATATCTATTTTGTAACAATAAATCAGGCCAGGTGTGGTGGCCCACACCTATAACCCCAAACCTTTAGGAAGCCAAGGCAGGAGCATCATTTGAGGCCAGGAGTTCAAGACTAACCTAGGCAACATATGAGACCCTGTCTCTAAATAAACAAACAATAAATCAAGAGAAGACTGTGTCTCTTTACCAGAAGTGTATTAAAATTGCATCTTGAGGTGTTCATCTACTCCAAGCTGCCATACAATTTCCTTATAGAAATATTTTAGATCAGCCCCCAAAATTAAGCTGTCATTCTCTCACATATTAAAATAACACAGGCTTTTCGAATTCTTGAGCCATCAGTCATCATAGAAACAAGCCACTCGTTCACTTGACCGACTGTCCAGAAAGGAGGCAGGTGGAAGGTATGGCATCTGCAGTTGCCTACAAACCATGCTGCCTCCACCAGCACAAAAGCAGGACCGACGCCTTGAAGGCTGGCAATGAGTAGCTCCTGCCAGTGTGCAAACGGGAGCAACTGGTTGACAGTGTGCCACAAGTATGACATAAACAGTTTACTCTTGTTTCACTGCAACCTGAGATATGGTACTCTCTCTTCTCAGAATCCTTTATGATCCACTCACATAATGTAATAATTTTGTAAGTAGCAGTCTTGTATTATGTTAACTGTTTCTTGTGCATAAATATTGTTTCCTTTAACCATATTCTTATAGGCTCAAGGGAAAAGAGATTAGGCTTCTTCCTCTCCCCAACACAACTGGCACAGGCTGGGGAATGAGGAATTAATAATTGCTCATCGATAAGATGTAGCTAACCAGTTTTTAAGCTTTCTGGGTTCTGACAGCTGAGTTCTGATTTTTTAAAATCTGTTCATTGAAAAAGGAAAATAAGGCGTAGCTAAAAATACCCCAAAATTGCAATATTACTTTAAAATTTTTAAGAAAAATTATTTTATTGCAGCACAATGTTTTTCCACAATTAATACTAAAAACTATTTGATTTGAACAGTTTATTAAACAATTTGTACTGGGGTAGGAAAAAACAAACTCCATTTCTCCTACATTCTGACAACACTAAATACTTCTCTGGTGAGATGTGTGGAGTTTTTCCCCACCCATAAAGCAGGCAATCAATTCTGCAGCAGACACCAGCTGGGTATTCTCCAACTCAATTCTGACACTACCTACCTGAAGATAGCACCAGACCCCACAGGCGACTGCTCCGTGCCCAAGACTGCCCCTGCTTCCCATGCCAATGAAAGCTCAGGTTGTTTGACTGACTGGCTATAAATTGGAGCTCCCACAACCCCCTCAGGTTCGATTAATTTGCTAGAGCAGCTCACACAGTTCAAGGAAACAACATTTACCAGTTTCCATAAGGTATATTTTAAAGGATAGAAATGATCAGGCAGATGAAGACATACATAGGATGAGGTCTGAAAGGGTCCTGAGCACAGGAGCTTCTGTCCCCATGGAGTTGCAATATGCCCTTCTCCTGGCATGGGGATGCTTTCTTGGTCAGGTTCCTGGAAGCCCCCTGAACTCAGTCCTTTTGGGTTTTTATGTAGGCTTCATTATGAAGGGATGATTTATTAAATCATTGGTCAATGATGATCAATGCAATCTTCAGCTCCTCTCCCCTCCCCAGAGGTGGTGGGTTAGGGCTGTGAGTTCCAACCCTCAGAGCACATGGTTGGTGTCCCTGGCAACCAGAGCCTCAACCAGTTGGGCTTATCTAGAAACTTGCCAAAAATTACCTCATTAACATAAGCTCAAGTGTGCTTAAAAGGGGCTTATGATAAGAAACAAAAGAATGCCTTTTATCTTTATCTCTCTAGAACTGTTCCAGATCAGTTTCAAGAACCAAGGACAAAAGGCCAAATAACCAAAGATACTCTTATTACTGCAGTCACTTATGAAATTACATAGGCTAGGAGCAGTCCGCTAGGAACCATGGACAAAAACCAAAACAGTCATGCACAGCACACTTTTATCAATGATAGGTGGCATATACAACAGAAGTTCCATAAGATTATGATAGTGGACTTTCATTGTATGTTTTCTGTGTTTAGGTATGTTTAGATACAGAAATATCATTGTCTTACAACTGCTTATAGTATTCAGTACAGTAACATACTGTACAGGATGCAGCCTAGAAGCAATGGGCCATACCATATAGCCTAGGTACATAGTAGGCTAATTCAGATGTGTGTAAGTGCACTCTATGATGTTCCCACAATGGTGAAATCACCTAAGGACACATTTCTCAGAATGTATCCCCGTCATTAAGTGACACATAACTCTACATACATCATACTGAGATCACTGAAAGCTATCCTTTATACTTTTAGCCTACCCAAATGTATGTGCATTAGGAACAGATCCTTAAAGCATTTATTTATAGTATATATGTTTATAATATAACGTTCTTAGGGTAACAGAAAATGCTTGTTTTCCTGTTACTATCATTTTAGAACTAGAGGGAAATTTTTCTAAGCAGATACTAAAGAAATAAATTCTCTCTCTTGAGCCCACATAGCCAAGACAATCCTAAGCAGAAAGAACAAAGCTAGAGGCATCATGCTACCTGATTTCAAACTATACTACAAGGCTACAGTAATCAAAACAGCATGGTACTCATACCAAAACAGAGATACAGACCAATGGAACAGAATAGAGGCCCTGAAGGCAACGCCACACATCTACAGCCATCTGATCTTTGGCAAACCTCATAAAAACAAGAAATGGGGAAAGGATTCCCTGTTTAAAACATGGTGTTGGGAAACCTGGCTAGCAGTGTGCAGAAAGCAGAAACTGGACCCCTTCCTGACACCTTATACTAAAATTAACTCCAGATGGATTAAAGACTTAAACATAAGACTTAACGCCATAAAAACCCTACAGGAAAACCTAGGCAAAAACCATTCAGGACATAGGCATAGGCAAGGACTTCATGACTAAAACACCAAAAGCATTGGCAACAGAAGTCAAAATAGACAAATGAGACCTCATTAAACTCCAGAGCTTCTATACAGCAAAAGGAACAATCATTAGAGTGAGCTGGCAATCAACAGAATGGGAAAAATTTTTTGCAATCTACCCATCTGACAAAGGGCTAATATCCAGAATCTACAAAGAACTAAAACAGGCTTACAAGAAAAAAACAAACTAAACCATCCAAAAGTGGGCGAAGGATATGAACAGACACTTTTCAAAAGACACATATATGAGGCTAACAAATATATGAAAAAATGCTCATCATCACTGATTATTAGAGAAATGCAAATCAAAACCACATTGAGATACCACCTCACGCCAGTTAGAATGGCAATCATTAAAAAATCTGGAGACAACAGATGCTGGAGAGGATGTGGAGAAATAGGAACACTTCTACACTGTTGGTGGGAGTGTAAACTAGTTCAACGATTGTGGAAGACAGTATGGCGCTTCCTCAATGACCTAGAAATAGAAATTCCATTTGACCCAGCAATCCCACTACTAGGTATATACCCAAAGGATTATAAATCGTTCTATTATAAAGACACATGCACACGTATGTTCACTGCAGCACTGTTTACAATAACAAAGACCTGGAACCAACCCAAATGCCCATCGATGATAGACTGGACGAGGAAAATGTGGCACATATACACCATGAAATACTATGCAGCCATAAAAAATGATGAGTTTGTGTCCTTTGTAGGGACATGGATCAATCTGGAAACCATCATTCTCAGCAAACTGACATAAGAACAGAAAATCAAACACTGCATGTTCTCACTCATAGGCGGGTGTTGAACAATGAGAACACATGGACACAAGGAGGGGATAATCACACACTGGGGTCTGTTGGGGCGGCCAAGGGAGAGACAGTGGGGAGTTGGGGAGGTCGGGGAGGGATAACATGGCGAGAAATGCCAGATGTAGGTGACGAGGGGATGGAGTCAGCAAATCACATTGCCATGTGTGTACCTATGCAACAATCCTGCATGATCTGCACATGTACCCCCAGAACCTAAAGTACAATTAAAAAAAAAAGTTTCCATTGCCAAGCATTAAAATATAAGATACTTACAGCTCCTTCTTGATCAACATCAGCTCCCATGGCCAATAAATGTTTCACGCATTCCAAATGACCCTTTCGTGCAGCCCAAACTAAAGGGGTGGTTCCATACTATTAAAACAAACAAGAAATTTAAAATGATTATAAGAGGGACACTCAAAGAAACTAGTTCTTAAAATGAATTTTAATAAAAATCTTATCATTTTTTGGAAACTGTATACATTTATCATCATTTTAATCTTAGATAAATCCTATTTCTCCCATTTTATTTCTCCTGAGTAGATGATTAACCAGTGCATGAAATGGCTTTCAACCAACCTTATTTAACCTTTTTTTGAGACAGAGTCTTGCTCTGTCACCCAGGCTGGAATGCAGTAGGGCAATCTTGGCTCACTGCAATCTCTGCCTCCCGGCTCAAGCAATTCTTGTGCCTGTGCCTCCTGCGTAACTGGAATGACAGATATGCACCATCACAACCAGCTAATTTTTTTTTGTATTTTTAGTAGGGACAGGTTTTGCCATGCTGGCCAGGCTGGTCTTGAACTCCTGACCTCAAGTTATCTGCCCACCTCAGCCTCCGCAAGTGCTGGTATTACAGACATGAGCCACTGCGCCAGGCCCTTATTTAACTTTTATAATGATTGACATTGTTTCCATCATAAGGTAATACAGCCCCAAATTTTCAACAAGTTTTCATCACTTCCCATGTCTTGTGAAACAGAATTTAAAGTCCAGCAGTTTGACTGTAGCACAACCAGGTGTCAAAAAAACTAAAGTAGTCTAACCACTTTCCACAGGTCAGTGTGTGTGATCCTTAATGTAAGAACAATTCACAGTATCACATTTTCATAGATGAGAACACTGAGGCCCTGAGAGGTTAATTAATAGGCTAAGGTCACAAAGCTATCAAGAGGTGGAAGACGACCCATGAGCCCTTGAAACTGCACTCAAAAGCACCTTTCCCTGAAACATGATTCAGAAGGCATCCAGGAATATAAATCATGCTTTAAGGCAATGCCTGTCTTCAGGGAGGCTGGCAATCAGCAGACACAAGAATGCCCACAGTGACCTTCTGGTATTATGCAGCCCACAGATGAAAATTAAATTAACATTTGATTTAATTTAATCTACTCTCTGTGACAGCCCTGTCCAGTAGAACTTCCTGTGTTGACGAAAATCCTCTATAATGCTGTGCTGCGAGATACAGTAGTCACTAGTCATCACTATTAAGCACTTGAATGCTACAAGGCTATTGAAACTGATGAACCTAGTTCTTCTTTTTCATTTCATTTTAATTAATGTAAGTCTAAGTAGCCCTGTGCTAGTAGCTACTGTACTGAGCATTCACTCTATAATCACGTCAGGAACCACAGCAACCACACTGTTGAGGGCTGGAGCCCTGGACAGGCTTCCCGGATGGATGAAGACTCCATGGACAGCCAGAATCCCAAGGCTGCCAATTCAGCCCATGGGAGCCAACACCTCACAAAACAAGGAAGAGAATGGAGGGGAAGCAGCTGCCACAACCACTGCCTCAAAGCAGGCTTAGAGAGAATGAATAAGAAATACAGGAGGAGGTGGGCATGATGGCTCACATCTGTAATCCCAGCACTTTGAGAGGCCAAGGTGGGTGGATCACCTGAGGTCAGGAGTTCAAGGCCGGCGTGGCCAACATGATGAAATCCCATCTCTACTAAAAATACAAAAAAAAATAGCCAGGTGTGGTGGTGCATGCCTGTAGTCCCAGCTAATGGGGAGGTTGAGGCAGGAAGATGGCTTAAATCTGGGAGGTGGAGGTTGCAATGAGCTGTGATTGCGCCACTGCACCCCAGCTTAGGTGACAGAACCAGACTCTGTCTCCAAAAGAAAAAAAAAAAAGAAATGCAGGAGATTTCCCACTTCACGCCTGCATCTGCGGTTTTCTCCACTAAAAAGAGCTAAATTCTCTTTTCTAGCCTCCTCCTTTGTGGATAAAATACTTATTCTAGCTAAAATGCCTTCCCTAACTTTACAATAGCAAGATCTCAGACATCTTCAAACCTAATACACACTGACAGTCACCTTTCATAAAGCCTTTAAGAAATATATTAATTGTAACTGAGCTCTCATGCTTTGAACGCCTATTGCATTGGATTTCTGCCCTTCCTAGGGAACTGAACTATACACGATTATATGCTATGATTTCTCTTCCTTCCCCTGCCTCATCACACGTGCCAGCTAGTCCTCACCTACTCCCACTCAGGAGACAGTCCCACTTTCAACATTACATAGATTTCCTGACAACCAGCAAGACCTTCCCTCACCTTGCATCCTGTCTACTTCAAAACAGCTGTGCAGCCACACTTTAAACTGCCTCAATAGGTCTCCCATCTCTTTCTCAAATTCTGGTCTATCCTTCTATGTGTATTCTTGACCTCTTGGTCCTCTTTCACCCAGGCCCTTACTCAATAATCTTCTGCCACATCTTATTCCCTCTTCCTGTTAGGTGTCTGACTGAGGTCCTTTCAATGTGGGTATCTCCTATTCTAACAAATTTTTCCAACAGGTTGTCCTTTGAAGATAATCACTGTTTTCTTTGAAGCTTTTCAAGATAATTTACAACCCCTTACCAACCCCCCCCCATAAAAAACTAGTTTCTGCTATAAGCATTACAAAACCACCACTTCAGAAGTCACACAAATAGTCACCTAAACTCCAGATCTGTGTATCTTTTTTTTTTTTTTTTTTCCCAGAAGAAGTCTCACCCTGCTGCCCAGACTGGACTGCAGTGGCACAATCTCAGTTCACTGGAACCTCCCCGCCTCCCAGGCTCAAGTGATTCTCCTGATTCAGCCTCCCAAGCAGCTGGGACTATAAGCACCCACCACCATGCCTAGCTAATTTTTGTATTTTTAGTAGAGACAGGGTTTTACCATGTTGGCCAGGCTGGTTTTGAACTCCTGACCTCAGGTGATCCACCCGCCTCAGCCTCCCAAAGTGCTGGGATTACAGGTGTGAGCCACAGCACCCAGCCACCTATGTATCTTTTACTAAGTTCTTTCTTTTCTTCCTGAAAGTTCTGCAGTATTTTGAACTATTCTGACTGTCCCTTTCAACTTAAATTTTCAATTCATTTACCACCTTTGATGCTACACCAGTCAAGTTCTCCTAGCTCTGGAGATTAATAATAATTATATAATTATGTATTATAATTAAGAAAATAATAATTACTATTCCTAATAATCAGTCGTTTGCTCACCATATTCCATTACTATTGATATTAGCTGCCAAATCCACACTAACATCATTTCAAGAATCACCTCTAGACAAGCCCTTCATCACCAGCAACTCGAATCTCTATGTGCACTACGTAGGACACCTTCAACTACAGGTTTCCACCACTTCAAGGTCAACACATCGAAAGCAGACTTCCTTTCCCTTCTCTAAAACCTAGTTCCCACAGAAACCTCCCTATTTCTGTCAGAAATAAAAATACTCTCAATTTTCAATTCATCCCATGGTGTGCTATTAAACATTAATTTTTTCTAAAACACCACCTTGCGACCACCCACTACTCAAAACTCCCAGTGATTCTGAGTTTCTACAGGGCAGATGTCCAAGCTCCTCAGCTGAGTAGCCAAGATTCACCCAAAGGTGGCTCCATCTGCAGCCCAGCTTCCTCCTCTCGCCCCTCTCCTTACCACTGACAGTGCACTCAACGCTAGCTCAACAGGTCACCTGAAGCTGTACTGTGGTGCATTCTGCTCTCCTGTTCCCCTGTGCCCAGTTCATCTCTGCTCCTCCTCTCTCACTGATGTTAACTCTACCCTTTCTTCAAGGTCTAGATGAAGTCGCATTATTTTATCAAACCTTTACTGACTGCTGCGCCATCAGTGAATTCTCCCACCTTCATGCTCCTAAGTCACCTGACCCTGAGCCTTTGCATTTTACATGACCCCCTTATCTCCTTGCTTCTCTAAACAGAGATAATTTCTTCTTTGTTTTTGTATCTTCTGTGCTAAGTGCAGCTACAGGGCACTGCATAGTGGGTACTAAACATTTTCTCAAAATGCCAATGAGTGATAGATTAGGCAGCATTATTACCTGATTCTGGAGGGCCCTGAAAGCCAAGCTATATATAAATATTTTACTATAGGCTAGAAGGAGAAAATAAAGGCTTCTCTATGATGATTAAATTACATCACAGGCCAGGAGCCGTAGCTTACACCTGTAATCCCAGCACTTTGGGAAGTGGGTAGATCACCTGAGCTCAGGAGTTCGAGACTGGTCTGGCCAACACGGTGAAACCTCGACTCTACTAAAAAATACAAAAATTAGCCAGGCATAGTGGCCAGTAGTCATGTAGTCCCAGCTACTTGGGAGGCTAAGTACGAGAATTGCTTGAATTCAGGAGGCGGAGGTCATAGTGAGCCGAGATTGTGGGCAACAGAGCTAGACTCTGTTTAAAAAAAAAAAAAAAAATTATCAACAGACATTTTAAACATACCTCAGACCTCAGATAATCTGAATCAGCCAACAGTACACACGCAATATTCTTAAATATATTATATAAATATTAATAACAGCCTCCCTATACTCCTCATTATTATTTGTGTAATGTTTTTAATGAGGCATAACATGCACAAAGTGAAAAAAAAATACTAATTCTCACTGTACTACTTGATGATTTTTTACATATATATACACTGGTATGACTACCACCCAGATCAAAATATGAATCATTTTCCAATACCCCCATAAGGTTAAACAACGCTGTTTTACTTAAAGAAATTTATGCACAAAATCTATTTTAATGAAAAAAAATCTTAAAGTAATGGCTATTTTCCTATATTTAGCTACACTGTTATAAATGTGAGAAGATTATGACTATCCCCACAATGCACCAAACTCTAAGACAGCTAATGGAAATAATGGAGATACAAAATAAGAAAAAGAAAAAAAAGCATTCCTTATCTTTATGAAACTTATACTCTAGTGGTAAGAAGGATGTGGAAATCAATAAAGACAAGGCAATAGCTTATGTGCCCTAATGGAGATGTGCAGAGTACCCGGGAAGGGGCACCTAGGGTAGGGCACTTAACATGGAAGGTAACACCTCAAACAGGCCTGGAAAAATAAACAGGAGCCCATCAGGCAGAGGAGGTAATAACATTCCTAGCAGAGGGAAAAGAATGAAAACAGAAACAACGTTCACAGAACGTTAAACAATCTGTTGTATCTAAATCACAGCATATATGGATAGAAATGGCAAAAAGTGAGCCTGCGAGACAGGCTGAAGCCAAACTGAGAAGCCTGGGCTTTATCCTCAAATAGTGAAAGCCAACAAAGCTTTCCAAAAGCAAGGAAGAAAAAAGATAACTAGGTAAGTATTTATGCAATGATTGAGGTAAGTATTAAGGATTTTTTAAAAAAAGAATAGCACATCATTCTGGGGAACTTTCTGGAGGTGATGGAAAATGGGCAGAGCCTCAGAGATGAACAGAAGCTGAGGAGGGGGAGGCAGGCACACTGTGAAGGAGCACTGGACTCAGGAGTGTGGGTCATTCAGTGGCTGGCATGGAAGGAAGCACAGGGGACATGCAGCAGCAGAAGGGGAAAAAGGAAGGCAAGGCCATCTTCACCCATCATTCCAGAGACGGTCTTCAGGATTTTAAGCAGAAAAGAAAGACAACCAGCCTTCAATTTTAGAAAGATCTCTCTCACAACAATACAGGGAAAGCAGATAGGAATGAAAGTAGCAAGGAGCATTACAATAGAAAACTTCAAACAATGAAGACAGGGACTCTATTATCCTGGTCAGTTTTCTTGAGAATGATGAATGTTATATAAGAAACATCAGAAGGATACTTAACACATAAAACACATGGGGAATCTATCTATAAGATGTATATCTATATAAAATACCTTAATATACAAAAATATGAAATACATTAGAGCAGCCTCACAAATCATATAAAAATGTTTATAACTTAGACACTGAGTAGACATAACATGGACTGGACCCTGAAAAGATGCTGCTGACCTACCTTATCAGAGCAGTTGACTTTAGCACCATTTTGCAGTAAAAGATGCACTATATCTGCATGGCCTCTCCCCGCTGCCCAAATGATTGGGTAAACACTGTACTGCTAGGATAGATTGGTAGGTAGGTAGGTAGATGAGTATGAAGAAAGGAAAGAAGGAAAGGAGGGAGGGAGGGAAAGAGAAATTAAATCTTTTAGGTAGATATTTACAACATACATTTGCTAAGTAAAGTAAAAATCAAAGGAAGTAACACAAAGTAATTTTTTAAAAATCAGATTACAAACCATTCTCCACTTTAAAAACAGATACAATACTCATAATACATAATTGGCAACTAATACATAATGAAGCTTAAATAAATATATATTATGAACACATTTATTTGCATAAATTCAATACATTAAAATGTGATTATCCAGCCAACAGGCAATACTAAAAAGAAGAAAGTAAAACAAGAGAAATGTAAATATATATAACAGAATGTGTAGAAAAATAGTATGGTTATTTGGTAAATGTCTTTAAATAAGTTCAGATTAAGGATTCACAATCACAGAAAACAGGAAGCTGATGAAAGATTTCAAAATCTCCTTTTGCAATGTTATATAGTTATAATTAACATTTAAGCTCTAAGAGCTGCCTTTTTGCTGACAAAAATTGAGAAATAAACTTAGCTTTAGAAAAAAATTCTTATTACTGTGTTTTGAAATCATATTCTACATTATGTTTCATAAGATAAAGAATATTTCTATTGACCATGAAACCAAGAATAATCAACCCTAAGTATTCCCTAAGAAAACTTACCACTTACAATACAAACACATTTTTTTGTTAATGCTTACCAGACCAGTGACACTTGGATTGGCACCATGAGAAAGAAGCAACTCTACTACATCAGTACGGCCTTTGTAACATGCCCACATGAGAGCTGTCCATCCTCCCTAAAGAATAAAAAAGTGGCGGGAAAGGGAATCAAACTTTAGATCATCTCTGAGTATAAAAATGTCACTAATGAAATTTCTTTAGTGAATATCTTTATAAACCATTGGTTCATGAAGGTAATATGATATAGTTTTAATTTCCCAAGCTCCCCAAATACAATAATACATGAAATAAGTCAAACCTCTTGCATCCACAAATGGTTACTCCAGAGTTTACACTATATAATGAAACCCGAATTCAAGAACATTCATCATCAACTCTTCCAAATTTCTAAGATTTATTTTGGCTGTCTAAAAATATTTATTCAGAAAACTTTCTAAGTTCCTAGACAGTCACTTCTTTGTATGAGTTTAAACTTTATCCAGAGAGAGATCCAACAATAATATGCAACTCCTGCATTTAAATACATCCTTAAAATCCCAGATCATTATAGTACCTCTTGCTAAAAGAGAGAGAGAATGCTAAGGCATCTCATCTGTGACCAGGATTTCCAGAGGTAAGCAAGGTCATCAGGTATGAATTAATACCAGACTTGACGATGTTCTACTTACTAAGCTATGGGAGCAATTTTCTCAACTACAATACAATTCAATAAAAAAGACCAATGCAATCAAATCTTACTAAGGAATTAATGTTTTGTTTTTTAAAAATCACTATTTGGACCAATCCACATTTGGTTCTGAGACTATAAATCACTGAATCCTTATCATCCTATTTCAACATCACTAAAAGGGATAAAAAATATTTGTCCCCATGGGAAAAGACAGTCTCTTCAATAAAGGGTGCTGGGAAAATTGGATAGCCATAGGTGAAAGAATAAAACTAGACCCCTTCTCTCACCATATACAAAAATCAAAATGGATTAAAGACTTAAATCTAAGACCTTAAACTATGAAACTACTACAAGAAAACATCAGGGAAACTCTCCAGGACATTGATCTGGACAAAAATTTGTTTTGTTTTGTTTCGTTTTGTTTTTTTTGAGACGGAGTCTTTCTCTCTCACCAGGCTGGAATGCGGTGGTGCAATCTTGGCTCACGGCAACCTCCACCTCCCAGGTTCAAGTGATACTCCTGCCTCAGTCTCCCAAGTAGCTGGGACTACAGGCATGCGCCACCATGTCCAGCTAGTTTTTTGTATTTTTAGTAAAGACAGGGTTTCACCATGTTGGCCAGGATGGTCTCGATCTCTTGACCTTGGGATCTGCCCTCCTCAGCCTCCCAAAGTGCTGGGATTACAGGCATGAGCCATCGCGTCTGGCCAAAAATTTCTTAACTGATACCCTACAAGCACAGGCAACCAAAGCAAACATGGATAAATGGAATCATATCAAGTATAAAAGCTTCTGCACAGCAAAGGAAACAACCAACAAAACTCAAAGACAACCCACAGTATGGGAGACAATATTTGCAAACCAACCATCTGACAAGGGATTAAAAACCAAAATATATAAGGAGCTCAAACAACACTACAGGAAAAAATACTAGTAACTCAATCAAAAAATGAACAAAAATTTGAATAGATATTTCTCAAAAGAAGACATACAAATGGCAAAAAGGCATATGAAAAAGGGCTCAACATTACTGATCATCAGAGAAATAGGAATCATAACTACAATGAGATATCATCTCACCCCAGTTAAAATGGCTTTTATCCAAAAGACAGGCAATCACAAATGCTGGCAAGGTTGTGAAGAAAAGGAACCCTCATACAGTGTTGGTGGAAATGTAACTTAGTACAATCAAAATGAAGGACAGTTTGGAGGCTTTTCAAAAAACTAAAAATTGAGCTACCATATTATTTCACAATACCACTGCTGGTTACAGATCCAAAAGAAAGGAAATCAGTACCTCAAAGAGATATTGGCACCTCCATGTTTATTGCAGCACTATTCACAACAGTCAAGACTTGGAAGCAACCTAAATGTCCATCAACAGATAAATGGATAAAGAAAATGCAGTACCTCCACACAATGGAGTACTACTCAGCCATTAAAAAAAGAATCAGATCCTGTCATCTCCAACAGCATGGATGTAACTGGAGATCATTATGTTAAATGAAATAAGCCAGGCACAGAAAGACAAACATCACATGTTCTCACTTATTTGTGAGATCTAAAAATCAAAACAATTGAACTCATAGTGATAGAGCGTAGAAACACGGTTCCAGGGGCTGGGGAATAGCGGGAGGGCTGGGTAGGAGGTGGAGATAGTTAATGGGTACAAAAAAAATAGAAAGGATAAGACGTAGTACTTGTTAGTACAATAGGGTGACTATAGTCAATAATAATTCAATCGTGCATTTAAAAATAACTAAAAAGGTACAACTGGATTGTTTATAACACACAGGATAAATGCTTGAGGGGACAGATCCCCATTTTACATGATGTGATTAGTACGTATTGCATGCCTATATCAAAACACCTCATGTACCCCATAAATATATACACCTACTATGTACCCACAAAAATTAAATTTTTTTTTTTAAATAGTATATTTAGCCAGGCACGGTGGCTCACACCTATAATCCCAGCAATCTGGGAGGCCAAGGCAGGCAGATCACTGAGGTCAGGAGTTCAAAACCAGCCTGGCCAACATGGCAAAACCCCGTCTCTACTAAAAATACAAAAGTTAGCTGGGTGTGGTGGCACATGCCTGTAGTACCAGCTACTCAGAAGGCCGAGGCAGGAAAATCACTTGAACCTTAGAGGCAGAGGTCACAGTGAGCCAAGATCCAGCCAGTGCACTCCAGTCTAGATGACAGACCAAGACCCTGTCTCCAAAAAAGAAAAAAGAAAAGGGACTATTTAGCCAGGTATGATGGCACACTTTGGGAGGCCCAGATAGATGGATTGCTTAAACTCCAGAGTTCAAGACCAGCTCGAGCAACATGGTGAAATCCCATCTCTACAAAAGATTTAGAAATTAGCTGGGCATGATGGCGCATGCCTGTAGTCCCAGTTACTTTGGGCTGAGGTAACTGGGACTTGAGCCCCAGAGGTCAAGGCTGCAGTGAGCCAAAATCACACTACTGCACTATAGCCTGGGTGAAAGACTGAGACACTGTCTCAAAAAAAAAAAATTTAAGGTGTGTGTGTCTGTGTCTGTGTGTGTGTCTGTGTCTGTGTCTGTGTCTGTGTGTGTGTGTGTGTGTGTTTGCCCTAACCTGGAAGGCAAAACTATAGAAAAGGAAAACAGATCAGTCATGTCCAGGGATTGGGGATGGCCAAAGTGACGGGGCTGCTGTGTATGGAACTGTGGTGGAATATGTGTCACGGCACATGTCAGAGTGAATTTTACTGCATGTGAATTTTTCTAAAAATTAACCAGAATATGAAGAATATGGAAAGGAATCAACATGAGCTCATTTTTAAAAATACAGATAGCTACAGATATAGACATATGTGTATTCATAAGTTGCGTTTACTTCCTAACTCCATCCACCATGGACTAGAAGCCGGGACACCCCACTAGCAACAAGCACTCCTAACACCTAGATATTGGTTTCCAAACATTGTCCAATAAAAAAAGCAAGATTTCCTTGGGAAACTAGTTGATTCCAGTGCTAGCACAGAAAAAAAACAAGATGAGCATTACCCTGAGCCATTCTGAAGTACTAAAAAGTAAAGAAGTACTTGAAAAAAAAATTTTGTTTAAGTATGGAACATCTTAAAAGGGCACACAGCCAGCCTGAAAGAGCTTCTAATGGGTTGGAATAACTTGAACAATAACATTAGTACTGGGCTATAACCCAAGGAATAAATGTTCATGAGTCCATACTGAAATAGAAAGATATAGATATATAGATAAATGGATGGATGGATGGATGGATGAATGGATGGATGGATGGATGGACAGACAGATGGCAGATAGATAGACAGAGCAGGATGTGGGGAAGGGAAACAGGGAACTCTTCCTTACAGAAGAATTCTAATGAATTAATGTAGGACGAATGAGGGAGATAGAAAATCATCATCACACCACCACAGTAATGGTAATAACTCAGGTAAGAGTCACTGATGAATGCTAAATCAAGTAGGTGAAAGTTTAGTCAAAAGAAATATTTTGTTTAGTCTCAAAGCATCTTCCCCCAAATATTTAGTAATCACAAAGGGAAAAATAGTACCCTTACAGTGGCAGACACCACCCTAATCAAGAGATGAAGTTTGACATCACCAGTGATACAAACTGAAATCATGTTTCCCTAGGGGGTGCACCAAGAAAAGCACATCACCTCTGGGACATCCTTCCCTCTAAAGCACATCTGAATCTGAACATGAGAAACACCCACAAATCCAAATTGAGGAACCTTCTAAAATTACTGATGAATACTCTTCAAAAGTGTCAAGGCCGTGAAAGACACAACGTATTTAGGTCAAATTACAGAGCTGGGCATTTGATCAAGTCAAGTCTTACATATACATTTTAACTTGTAAAATACTTGCCCAGAACTTTTTAACATCATGCCCTCTCTTCAATTTAAATAATGTCCCAGCCAGGCATAGTGGCTCACGTCTATAATGCCAATACTTTGGGAGGCCAAGGAGGGCAGATTATTTGAGCTCAGGAGTTCAAGACTGGCCTGGGCAACATGGTGAAACCCCACCTCTACAAAAAATACAAAAATTAGCTGGCCATGTGGTGTGTGTCTGTAGTCTCAGCTAGGAGTGGGGCTGAGGTGGGAGGATCACTTGAGCCTGGGAGGCAGAGGTTGCAGTGAGCCAAGATTGCACCATTGCACTCCAGCCTGGGTGACAGAGTGAGACCCTGTATCAAAAAAGAAACAACAACAACAACAAAAAAAACAGGAGGCCTAGGCAGGAGGATCACTTGAGGTCAGGAGTTTATAACCAGCCTGGCCAACATGGTGAAATCCTGCCTCTACTAAAAATACAAAAAGCTAGCCAGGCATGGTGGTGCACGCCTGTAATCCCAGCTCCTCAGGAGGCTGAGGCAGGAGAATCACTTGAACCTGGGAGGCAGAGGTTGCATTTGAGCCAAGATTGTGCCACTGTGCTCCAGCCTGGGCAACAGAGCAAGACTCTGACTCATGGGAAAAAAAAAAAATAATGTCCCCCTGACCCTCTTTGTAAGAACCTACGAGATAAAAATATTAACCTCAAGAAAATGAAGTTAAACTGGCAAAATGAAAGACTGAGACAAATGAACTATAGTATAGCTTTATAGCTATTTCATGAACTCTTTCTTCAGTTTGGTGCCAGTAAAGGTCCTCACAGGAAGACTCCTCACTAGGGTTTTGATATCATACCCTGGAATTCTCCCAGGGACTCTGTCTTCCCTCAACTTGGTAGTTACTACCACCCACCTACCCAATCCTTTGAGGTTAAGGTCCCGCAATACTATGAGAGACACTGTCCTCAGTTTCCCCAACTTTCAGTGTTTTTAAGCCTAAATAAAGATCCTTTAAATATTAAAGGTTTTGTGGTCATCTGAAGAAATAGGGAGAGCCAAAGAAGTTTAAGAAATCAGTTTTTATGAATCTTAACGCATTTTTACACATTCATAATGTATATTTTATTGTTCCTAATTCCTTTGCTGATATATGTAAAACAATGATAGAGGAGAAAGCCTTTGGAGCAGGGAGACCTGGTTCAAAACCCAGCCCAAATGCTTACTAGCTGTGTGACTTAGGATAAAGAGTCACTTCTTCCAGTCTCAATTTCCTCAACTGCACATTGAGAACAAAATCAATCCTTAGTCCCTAGGATTGTTCTAAGAAGTCAGTTAAATGACACAGCAGCTATAAAGTACGTAAAGAGGCCAGGCATGGAATAGCTACCTACTGGTATGGCACCTATTGGTATGGTACTATTCCATGCCTGGCCTCCTTATGTGCTTTACAGCAGCTGTGTCATTATTAACCCAACTGATAATCTGGTAAGGTACTTTTAAGAAAATATTGAGAACTGGATAACTCCCTGCATTTCCCTTCTATCTTTCGTACCAACAAGGCAAGAACCACATTTTACTCCCAGCTGTTATGTCCATCTTTGCCTAGGTTACTGACATAATTTTCTTCTCTCCCTAAACTTTCACTGCAATGTACTTAAATTCTTTTCAGAACTATGTAAGATGGCTGGGCGCGGTGGCTCACGCCTGTAATCCCAGCACTTTGGGAGGCCGAGGCGGGTGGATCACAAGGTCAAGAGATCGAGACCATCCTGGTCAACATGGTGAAACCCCGTCTCTACTAAAAATACAAAAAAAATCAGCTGGGCATGGTGGCACGTGCCTGTAATCCCAGCTACTCAGGAGGCCGAGGCAGGAGAATTGCCTGAACCCAGGAGGCGGAGGTTGCGGTGAGCCGAGATCGCGCCATTGCACTCCAGCCTGGGTAACAAGAGCGAAACTCCGTCTCAAAAAAAAAAAAGAACTATGTAAGATACTAGTGGTTCCCTATATCTTCCTATGATACCATCCATTTCTCTTAATTTTGAGAACAAATATAAGACTATACAGGTATAACTACTGTGTATATTATAATGTGCTATTAGGTACAAAATGGTGGAATGCTGTGGCTTCTTCAAAACTCAGACCATCTGTACTTCAAAAAGCATCATCAGCTAAGTAATAAATATTTTATGTACCACAGCAGGTCATCTTCTTCCTTTCTTCTACTGTTAAAGTCAACTTTTTAAAAGGCTGAACATTTTACAGAATTAGCCAGAAATGATCTCTCTCTTCACCTTATGCTTTAATCAGATGCCAAGCTCAAATAAGAGCTAAGTAATAATTAAGGATCACATCTTGTTAAACTTCTGTCATGCACAGATAGCTTGTCTGAAAATAATCACATTTTTAAAATAAATCTAAACATATTATTCTGAAAAGCACAACTTCAAACACCTGATAAGTTTTAAAACCATACGCTGTCCCTCCTAAAGTCCTATCTAAAGGAAACAACTGTCTCAGAAGTTTCAAAACGTTGATATATTAAAGGGTAATGAGTTATTTGTAACAATATTTCAGAATTTTAAACTCTGAAACAAATGAAAAATGACTAACAATATTCTAAGAGGTATAACACCTGGGTTTTAAAACATTTTTGAGGGTCATTTCAATGCCCAATCCCAAATGCTAAACACATTATTATAATATCATTTCACACATAAAAATACAAGATTTCACACATATCTGTTATAAATAAGATTTCAGCTAATGAAGAATATACTATAAAAAACGTACATACCATATCACGGTGCTCCAAGTTAACCCCACATTTCAGTAGCTCTTCTACGATGTGTACATGCCCTTCTTTTGATGCGGATATAAGTGCTGTCCAATTATCCTTGAACACATATTTTAAAAGTTACCATTTTAAAACCAAAAATAACATTTCAAAGGAAGAAAAACTAAAATTAAATTTACATACCAAATGATCATACCAAATTGACATGATTTGACCCATGCTAACTAAACTACTCTAAAGTGATACTGAAGCTCTCTTAAGATAAATCAGTCTGTCCATTTGCATCACTAATAATGGTGTAAACATGGTTTTATAACTGCTTGTTCAGTCTTCTCACTGGACTTCTAATCATATACTATGTTTTTAAAAAGGAGACAAGATGATCTTCAAAACCTCAAAGCTAATCCCCATGGCTAGCAACCATTACTACAATATAAATTGGAATTAAAGAGACTGCAATCAGATTTAAAAGCACATTCACAGGCTACCAAACTTCAGAGATCTCATATGATGTGTTAAGAAACTTTGTGATACGGAAAAAGAACTATTCTCCTTTATTTTGTAAATAAAGGATACAAGCATCCTATGTTAACTTTTATTCCTAATTGTAATTTAATTCAAGTGATCATTCAATTAAGAAACAAAATAGATGTAGCTATGTGACCCTCAAACGCAATTCCAAAAGTACAGGAAGAATTAGAGGAAATGTAACTTTGTAGAATGTTGATTTATCCCTCAGAAGTGACATCAGAAGGGAACACATCTTCCTGGCCATTATCATGTAATGACATTTATAATATGTTACCATTATGGACAGTTACTTAACATGACTCATATGTGGGTATCTTCAAGGCAAACATTTAACTGCATGTACACAGGCTCTCTATTCAGCCAGTCCCATCCATATACAAAAACCAAAGAGCTGAGATCCTTCATTGATAGTAAAAATTTCCCTCCTGTATTACTCTTTAAAAAAAGAAAACTGATATAGCCCACTAAGCAAAGTTGAGATATATGTAAAAGTTTTAATCATTACTTTTGAATCACTTCTGAAAAAAAAAAAAAATAGCCAAGAGAGAATAATGAGTTAATTATTTTAATATATACCAAATCTTCCAGATTGCAGTTAGCTCCATTCTTAATTAATTCCTTCACTATTTCCAGATTGCCTTGTTCTGCAGCTATCATCAGTGGAGTCTGGCCACACTAGAGAATATAAAAGACACAGGGAACTTATCAAGATACTGTACTTTTATTAAAACATCACAGTTAAATATAGCACACATTTTCACAAATGCATATTAAGCATCAGTTAGTTGTGTTTACTATATTTAATTTAGAAACAGCTAAGTTTCAGTTTACTAATAATTTAAAAGTCAAAGAAAAAATAAAACACAACTTTCTTCCCACAGCATTAATAATCTGACACAAACCCTGAGTGACGGCGGGGCAGGACATGCTCTCGACCCAGCCTGTGCCACTCCCAGCCTTAATGTGCCCTCCTGCTCATCCCTACCTCTTTACTCATCCCCTATCATTTACTTTTCCTATGCTAATCCTTGTTTGTAACCACATTTTTATTGTGTGATTAACAACTGATTATTGTCTGTCTCACCTAAAGGCTGGGAAACATGTCAGTTTTGCTTACAGGTTTAAAAGTACATACCCAGTGTGAGGGACAATGACTGCCACACACGTTCCCAAACATTTGCTGGGTAAACGAGTGAGCAAAGTCTCAAAGAATTTAAAAATCTTTTAGGCACAACATCCAAATAAGCAAATAATTATAATGATTACTGAAATACAACAGATGCTATTGTAAGTATAATACAAGTAAGGATTTAAACACAAACACTCGTTTAAAGTTCAAAAATCGATCACATTAAATACAGACATTCTTATGTAAGGACAGATACTAAATTATATGTGGTAGCCACATGTCATCCAACCAGGCTCACCAGGGAATGACGTATTATACATAGATTTTCTGGGTGAACCAATTTATCCTCTCAACATTAAAGCTGATTATAACTTTTAAGATAATCATCATTCCAAAAAGCTATGCACATACTGTTACCTGTTAAACAGATTACCTTAAACATTATGTTTATAATTCTGAGTCATAACTACTAACATTAATTATGATGCCACGCATGTCTCTGTCAGCTCTAGGTTCTTTGTTATAAATTCTACAGAATGGTTCTCGCTTCTAATCTACTGGGATAAAAAGTGAGATATCAAAGTTATTGATTAGTAGAATATATAAATTAAAGCAACAAACTAAATCCACAGTCTTGAGGGTACATCAATTTTACATCATAGTTTTCAAAACTGTAATTCCAAAGACTCAGGGAAGGTTTCTGTTTACTCTCTGGGGTCACAGTTACATTTCAGATGTTCACATAGAAAAGTGTTTCCAGATAATGAGAGAAAAACATAATTTAAATGTCTTAATAATATAAATGTTATAAATATATAACATAATACAAAGGTTATAAATACCTGTAACACAAGTAGGAAAGATGGTATAAATCTGATAGCCTAGAAACATGCCAAATGAAAGACGTGAACGGTCATTATTTTGTCTTGCAGAAACTATTAGTTGTCTACCCACTACCTAAAATGACAGGGCTTGTTAGAGGTGGCAATGAGCTCAGCTGAAAAACACATCCGTGTTCAGCCTCACTTGCAGATGGAAATAATCCCACAACAATGCCCGGGCTAGCTCTTCAGGAAAGCTCTGCCAGGGACTAATTCAGCTGCTCTGCGCCTTTTCCTCCTCCTTGCCTGATACCGAGACACAATGCTGCAGCTTCTGCAACATGACTGGAGGCAGTAGGCACACACTGAGGGGTGGCCAGAAAGGAAGGAGCCTGGGTCCTTGAGGACATCCTGAAGCCATCATATCAGCCTAGGAATGGCTCATCTAGCTTGTCATTATGTGAGAAAAACAAAACTTTAATTTGTCTAAATCACTGTTTTGAGAGTAATTCTTAACTGATACACCTTTTGTAGCTACACTATCTAAAAAGATAATGACTTTCACGAAAGGCTGTCATAAAGTTTTACTGGATCCCCAAAGAGAACGATTGTTACTTTAAAAATTGGGCCTCAAAACAAAGCCTATTTGGATTCTCCTAGTTCTTAACCAGTCCAGCAACTACAATTGCAGAGACAGAGTAACTTGTGTCATGACAACTTCATTCTTCCACTTGAAAATAAATCAATAAAGATCCTTTCCATACTTGACTCCACAATCCCAGCAAATTCCATGCCCATCTCCTTCCAGAGAACACAGGATTACATAACCCACATAACCCCTGCCCTACTACTCATAGTGACCTCAAGCCAAAACACACCAAAACAAAACAGAACACTATGCACTCACTGAAATACCAGGCTTTATCTCAGCTTTCCAGAAGACTACAATGAAAAACAGCTATTATTCACGCATCTTTTTGCTCTTCCCAATTTCTAGGTTCCCATTTCTATTTATTTAAGGGTATGAGACCTAAATAACCACTGTTTTTTTAAAGCAGTCCTTCTGGAGGATTTATACTTCTTTGATTAAATATGGTGAAACTAAAACATTTTGAAATCCTCCTTTGAAATTTCCCTTGAAGTCTATTTATAGGCCAGGGACAGTGATTCTCACGCCTGTAATTCCAGCACTTTCGGAAACTGAGGCAGGAGGATCACTTGAGCCCAGGAGTTGGAGACCAGCCTGCGCAACATAGTGAGACTTCATCTCTACAAAAAAAAATTAAAAGAGCCAGTCATGGTAGCAAACACCTGTAATCCTAGCTACTCAGGAGGCTGAGGTGGGAGGATTGCTTAAGCCCAGCAGGTCAAGGCTGCAGAGAGCTGGATCATGCCACTACACTCCAGCCTGGGCAACAGAGCAAGACCCTGTCTCAACAAAATAAAGTTTACTCATAAACATATAGCAAAATCCACTGCTTAAAGTCTCAGTTCATTTTCTTAAACAAGAGAAAAATGACTAGCCTCAACCTTATACCAAGGAGAGGTGAGAGTGGCTTTTTGTTCCTTTCAAAAATAAAAATAAAAACCCTTCGCTAATCTACAAAGGACAAAGATTTGCCATCATTGAGAAGACTGGCATCATAGGCCAAGGATTTATCTAGTTTACAAATAAAGCAACAAAAAAAAAGGAAACTAGAATTCACTGTTTGTGACCAATTATGTGCTAATAAGCACAGTATCAGGCAATTTTACCCCTTTTTTTATTTGTTTATTTTATATTTTTTAGAGATAGGATCTCAGTCTGTTGCCCAGGCTGCAGTGTAGTGGTACAATTGTAGTTCACTGCAGCCTTGCATTCCTGGGGTCAAGTGATCCTCCCACCCAAGCCAAGTAGCTAGGTCTAAAAGTGCCATACCTGGATAATTTTTTTTAGTAGAAGTAGGGTCTCACTACAGTGCCCAGGCTGATCTCAAACTCCCAGACTCAAGAGATCCACCTACCTCAGTCTCCCAAAGTGCTGAGATTGCAGGCATGAGCCACTGCATCCAGCCTACCCACATGTTTTTTTTTTGAGACGAAGTCTCGCTCTGTCACCCAGGCTGGAGTGCAGTGGCACAATCTCAGCTCACTGCAACCTTCGCCTCCTGGGTTATTTTAATTGATCTGATACTTAAGAACCTTTCCCAAAGCTTATAACCAAAACACATTAACATAAAGTTACATAAATACTTTTTAAAACGAAAAAGAAGGGAAAAAAATCCAAACAACTTTTTGTAATTCTACAAAAATTAACATCTTATCAGAAGAATGCTAAAAAAAAAAAAAAAAAAAAAAAAAAAAAAAAAAAAAAAAAAAAAAAAAAAAAAAAAAAACTTTTACACTGAGCCATAACTGAACAAGCCCAGGTAGTTTCAAATTATCACTTTAAAACTCCAATTTAAATTGATACAATATTAAACTGGACATAATGCTAATTAATATCCACTAAATGCTTATCTTGCATGATGCCAAATTCAGCTCTTTGCCACTGTGCTTTAGCGGTAACATTAATAAAATTTTACACTTACTGGTGTGCTATTTTTTTCCTTCTAAGTGAACCTATTTTCTCAGTGTTCCCTGAAGTAAAACTTAATGTTTTCAAACTATCATATGGTTATTCCAAATATGCTAACATATGCTAACAAAATGACTACTTCTGTAATTCTTTTATAACAATTACTAATCTCCAATTATAAATGTTATGTCTTATCTATGTACAAAAATTTTTAACTATTCATAATCATAGAAGGGGTAATGATGTTAACTAATGAAAATATATTTTGATCAATATAGAAACATTGAAAATATAGGCATTATCTATCATTAAACTTTATTCTGAAGACTCAAAGAAAACTCATAAAGCTTAAACAGATTATAATTTATTTAAAATCAAATAGAGCAGAGTTCAAATACGGACTCTACCAAACAATATCTTGGATAGGAAACTGAGGAATTAAGTTATCTATCCATAAATAATGATAAATAACAGTAATATTCTTCGTATAGCTGCTATGCAAGTTAAATGAGTTAAGATATAGAAAATATATACCAGAATATTTGCATAAGTACTCAATAAAAACATTAGCTAGCATAATATTATTGTAAGAACAATTTTATATCAAGATTTCCTTAACAACTGAGTTAACATTAAATGAAATTAGGTACTCCACGTCAAAATAAGTAATAATAAAGTAGTTATTAAGTCAGTTCAGCAGCTTTAAAAACATGTATAGGTAAGGCATGATGGCTCACACCTGTAATCCCAGCACTTTGGGAGACTGAGGCGGGCAGACAGATTGAGTCCAGGAGTTCGAGACCAGCCTGGGCAATAAGGCAAAGCCCCATCTCAACTAAAAATACAAAAAATTAGCCAGGCATGGTGCTGTACACCTGTGTCCCAGCTACTTGAGAGGGGGCTGAAGCAGGAAGATCACTTGGGCCTAGGAGGTCAAGGCTGCAGTGACCCCTGATTCTGCCACTACACTCCAGCCTGGGTGACAAAGTGAGACACTGTCTAAAACCAAAAAACAAAAGCAAAACCATTTATAATATTTGAACACCCATGTTTATAGCAGCATTATTCACAACAGCCAAGGGATGGAAGCAACCCAAATTTCTAGCCACAGGTGAACAGATCAAGAAAATGTGCTACATACATACAATGAAATATTATTCAGCCTTAAAATGGAAGGAAATCCTGTTACATGCTATAACATGGATGAACCTTGAGGCTATTATGCTAACTGAAATAAGCCAGTCACAAAAAGACAAACAGTATGTAAGTCCAATTACATGAGATGTCTAAATAGTCATATTCATACAAATAGAAGGTAAAATGGTCACTGCCAGGGGTTAGGAAGAGGGGGAAAGGGAGAGCCATTGTTTAATATTGTTTTGATTTTGCAGGATGAAAGAGATCTGGTAGGCCGGGGACAGTAGTCACACCTGTAATCCCAGCACTTTGGGAGGTGAGGTAGGCAAATCACTTGAGGTCAGGAGTTCGAGACCAGCCTGACCAATGTGGTGAAACCCCATCTCTACTAAAAATACAAAAAACTAGCCAGGGGTGGTGGCACATAACTATAGTCCCAGCTACTTGGGAGGCTGAGGTATGAGAACCACTTGAAAGCAGGGGGCGAAGGTTTCAGTGAGCCAAGCTCATACACACTTTACTCCAGCCTGGGCGACAGAGTGAGACTTCATCTCAAAAAAAAAAAAAAAAAGAAAAGAAAAGAAACAGTTGTGGAATCTATTGCCCAACAATGCAGAAATACTTAATACTCCTAAACTGTATCCTTAAAAATGGTGAAGATGGTAAAGACAGTAAATTTTATAGTATGTGTTTATCACAACAAAAATTTATAAATAAAACTTTTTATATGTCTACACACAGATATATACGTAAGCAAATACACACAAACATGTAAGTATATATACATACACATATACATATAGTGTAAAATAAAAACTCCTTATTCATCTTATCTACTGGCAAGAAATAGCATACTCTTGAAAATACATACAGTTCTAAGAGACAGCGTTGTTTTCCTTAAGTTTTATAAAACAAACACACACCCTGACACTTACAAAATTTACACAAAACTGTATTAGCACCTAAAATGTCATGCCAAATAATAATAGCTTGGCTCTTCATAATGAACTAAGATACACATTTTTAAACTCATAACAACGAGTAGAAATATCTGAGTTAATGTTTATTAATGTGTTCCTAACTATAACACATAACCTATTTAACTCTCAAATAAAGTGAAACGTATTTTATAGGTAGAGCCAAAGTAAATGATATATAAATTGTTTTATATATTATTTAAAGATGTAGGGGTTTTATAATCCCAAAGTGTATGGGACAAACAATGGTGGAAAACAGTTGGGGTTCATTAAAGAAAGTATTTCAACAATCCTTGGTTTCTTGTCTGGTTAATCAAGATCAGGTCCAGATGATCTCCAAAGTTTCATAGAAGAACTTGATTTCAGTAATCAAGCTTCCTGAATATTAAGTCAGGGGAAAAAATTAATAAAGCTAAATTCAATAGTCAATCATTTATATAAGTTAAAATGTACTCCAAAAACATGGAATTTGAAGTACTTTTAAGACATTATATCGTAAGTATAGTCCAATATCACTAAGGGTTAGAACTACCTATTTCTTACACACTTTTATCCTGTACATAGTAGGTAGTCAACAAATCTTCATGAAAGAATTTAATTTTACAAACTTGGTCTTACCTCATTTCTCTCATCTACATCTTTGCATTTTTCAAGAAGAGCTTTCAGAGCAGGAATGTTTTCTTCCTCTACATAATTTATTACACTCTGTGATATCAAAACTGACATTTTCACAGAAAGCTGCAGTTCACTTCAATACCTGTTAATTAGACAAAATACACATAATTCACAGTTAGAAAAGAATTAAGTTACTATTAAATACAGTATCCTTCTTAACATTAACCTCATGCGAGGATACCTCCAGTGGCAGAAGTGAAGACATGGCTTCTGACAGCTTCAATAGCTCAGCTGGCAAAACGCCGCCAAGATGTCGCTTCCCTAGGTTCACACTCACCTCCATCTTATCCAAACACCAAACTCCAGATCCATCCCCATGCTTCCCTGCTCCTCCTGCTGTCACCATCCCAGTAAACAGCAGCTCCAGGTCCATTCTTCCAAGGCCAAAAACCTTGGAATTGACCTCTTCCTCTTGCACCCTACACCCAATCTATTAGAAAATCCTTTTGGCTCTACCTGTAAAACACATTTCACATCTGACTACCACTCACCACTTCCGTCACTGCCACCCGGGATGAGCCACAGTGACTCTCACCTGGATCACTGTCATCACTTCCTAACTGGCCTCCCAGCCGCCACTCTACCTGGAAAAGTGGATTTTAAATGGTCTCATTGCAAATAAATATTAAGTATGTGAGGTGATGAATATGTTAATTGGCCTGATTTGATCACTGCACAATGGATACACATATCAAAACATCACACTGGATCCCATAAATATATATAATTTGTCAATTAAAATTACATTAAAAATTTTTTTTAACTTTAACATACATCAGACTCACCTGAAGAGCTTTTAAAGCAAGTATCTGGGCCCCAACCTCAGAAAGTCTGACTCAGCAGGTCTGGGTGGGGCCCCTTACTCTGCATCTTTACCCAGCTCCCTGTGACGCTGACACCACTGAGGAAGAACCGCAATGTGGGGAGTACTAAGTCAGAGCACAGCCTCTTTTATTCGAAGCCCTCTAAGGGCTTCTCAGAGTGCTCAAAGTAAAATCAAAGGTTTTTACCTTGGCCTAGATGACTCTAAGTGGCAAGCCTCTCACCTGTGTTACACGTGTGACCGTGGCTCCTACCACTCCCTCCCACCCTCCTGGCTGCCTGGCCATGCTGCACACTGTTCCACCTCACCAGGCCTCTGTGCTACTTTTCTGTCTGCTTAGAATTCGCTTCCATAGGACATACATGTGGCTCACCCCCAACCTCCTTCAGGTCACCTGGTTAGAAAGCCTCACCTGACGTGGGAGGTGAGAGTCCCAAGCTCACACAGGCTTCACTGTAGCCCTGCACTCTCAACCCTCTGTCTGCTCTCACCGCTCTCCATAGCACTTGCCACCATCAGAAAATTGACATATTGTTTGCTTATTGTCTGTCTACCATAACTACACTTTAAGTTCCAAAGTAGGAATTTTATTATATTCAAATGGACATCCAAATGCAAATAAATAAACAAACCTCAATCCATACTTTGTACCACATATAGAAAGTACAAAACTTCTAGAAGAAAACATAAATGACCTTAGCGACCTTAGATTAAGAAGGATTTGATATAAGTATGGTGCATAAAAAAAGAAAACTGATAAATGAGAGTTCATCAAAATTGAAAACTTCTGCTG
Source organism: Cebus imitator (assembly GCF_001604975.1). Classification (NCBI taxonomy): domain Eukaryota; kingdom Metazoa; phylum Chordata; class Mammalia; order Primates; family Cebidae; genus Cebus; species Cebus imitator. The sequence continues at coordinate 687,260 of NW_016107316.1, forward strand.
CTATGAAAATAAAATCGCTTGGGACTGAATCCTTTTTCCTTCCTTTTCCTCTACTCTTGAACAGGACCATCTATAACTGACATCCCATGCCCACTCCCCAACTCTAATGTTGGAGCAGATAACTTGTTTCTTGTGTTTCACAGGTGGAAAGGAATCATGCCTCCGGATGGACTACACCCACAGCCTCTCATATCTGATTTAGATGATGAGATTTAAATGAGACTCTGGACTTTGGGTTGATGCTGTAATGGACTGAGACTTTGAGGGAGGCCTTAGGATGGGGTGAATATGTTTTGCACGTGGGAAAGAAGTGTATCTCTGGGGGCCAGATGGCGGAAACCATTGTGCTATATGATTCTACTTACACAGCATTCTGGAAAAGGAAAACTACAGGGGCAGAAAACAGATCAGGGGCTGCCAGGGTCTAAGACAGGGGAATGAGATGGCTACAAAAGAGTACAAAAGAATTTGGCGAGTTAATGGCTGTTCTCTATCTTGACTGTGGTGACAGTTACACAGTCATTTGTCAAAATCCAAAACCATCCAATAAAAAGGGTGAAGCCTATTACATGTAAATTATACATCCACAGACCTTACTTTTAGGGAGTATATATTCACAGCAACTTAAATCTATACTCCTGGGTTGAAAAGTTTTATTTTAAAAAATGATGTTATTTGATCCAATAGTTTCACTTCTAGGAATTATTCTAAAAACATGAGAAACATGGACAAAATTTTGAGATTTTAAGTAAAACAATTTTATCCACAAGAAGAAAAATCTTAGAAATGGATATTATATAAATTACAAAAATTCACAAAGTAGGATAATATACAGTCATCAAACTGTCTCAAAAATGCATTACAGAAAAATGCGCATAATAGAAGAAGTGGGGTAAAAGATTAAGAGCCATATATACAGCATCTCAGCTATTTTAAATATAAACATTTTTCAATATTGGAAATAAAAAAAGAACAAATGGTAATGGGCATTAGTATAATTTTGTTTTCTTTAGAACCTTTATTTCCTGCATGTTCCAGAATGTGATACTTCTATCATTAGAAAGCAGTGAGGGATTTTTATTAGCAGTCATCAGCAACACCCACCTTCATTTGTTCCCATTCTTCAGCAAGGCTTGCGGGATCTGGCTCTCCCTCTATGCCGGCCCCAGCTCACCCACAGCCCAGCCAAGCAGAAGCACTCAAATTCACCCCACTCCCCCAGTGCTGTTCCACACCCCTGCCTGTGCTCGATTTGCTCCTTCCAAGTAGAACACCGTTCTCATCTCTACTCTACCAAGGCATCCATCTCTCTCTGAGTAGCAAAGCTACCATGTGTCATCCAGTTTACCCCCTAAAGTGTGAGATCAGCCAACATCCAGTTTACCCCTTAAAGTGTGGGATCAGCCAACTCCATGCTCAGTGCCTTAGTTTAGGCCTTCCCCATCTATACTAATCAGACCCCTAGGGTTGCAAGAGACTAATTTAAACTAGCTTAAGCAAAACAGAAAAATGTATTTGAAGGATGCTGGTTTATATCCCATAAATACACTATGGGGAGAGTGGGTGCCACTGGACCTCAAATGCCAGGAGGATTCTCTTTCTCTACTCGCTTAATCTACTTTCATTCTAGACCAACTTCTTCTACACAAAAAGAAATATGGCTTCGCACAGCTCTCCAGCCCCAAATCAGATAATTGATTTATTTTTTTTTATTTATTTTGAGACAGGGTCTCACTCTGTCATTCAGACTGAAGTACAGTAGCACGATCACAGCTCACTGCAAGCTTGGCCTCTCAGGCTCAAGCAATCCTCCCACCTCCTGAGTAGTTGGGACTACAGGCGTGCACCACATGCCCAGCTAATTTCTGTAGAAATGAGGTTTCACCATGTTGCCCAGGCTGGTCTCAAACTTCTGGGCTCAAGTTATCCACCCGCCTCACCCTCCCAAAGTGCTGGGATTACAGGCATGAGCCACTGCACCTGGCCTAAATCAGATAGTTTCTACCAGCAGAGAAAGCAGGTTATTATTTGTTCCTAGATCCAAAAGTTCCAGAAAAAGGCTCTGACTGACCAGGCTGGATCTGTTGCACACTCAGAGGCAATCAACTAGAGACACAAAGTTGGGAGGGGGTTACAAGGTCACACAGTATTGACATTGTTTCCAGAAAAGAGTAAACAGTTGTGATGTAGACATGAATTCTAAAAATGTCTGCTACACCATCTCTCACCTGGATCAGTGTCACAGGCTATCGATTTTTGCCTCCCCTCTCCAGTCCTGCCCCTCCACTCCATTTGCCACACCGAAGCAAGAGTGATCCACGACACATTCCTCTAGAAACCAAGGTTGGGAGGACAGATGACAGCCTTACTACTTACAAGTTATTCAAGGAATTTATGTCCTCTAAGGCTTTTAAGCCATCGAAAAGATGCAAATATGCAATTCCTATGGAAAGCTTTGCTCTCCGCTAAGCAGAGTGAAGACTCAGTAAGTTCAATTCTTGATTTTGCTTAGGACATGCAGATCCTTCACAATCTGGCCCCATCTTACCATTCCAGCCTCATCTCTTCCTTCCCTGCCCCCCACACACAGTCACATCTACACTTCCAGCATCAGCCAGACTGATCTTCCTGTGGCTCCTTCACTGCCCCACACTTTGTTCATTCCAGGCCTTTGCACTTAATGCCCCCTCTGCTTAGAAAGTCTATGGTCCACGATATACATGCCTGGACAGCTCCCACCCATCCTTAAGAACATGGCTCTAACAGATCTTCTGGAAGCCTTCACTGACTGGCTGCCTACCCCAAGCTGGGCCAGGCCCTGAGCTCCTCCACCCCTGTGTATACATCTAGTTGTAGACTGCTCACATCACACTCAACTCTCCTCTCCATTTTACTTACTCTCTCCACATCTCCCTAAGACTACAAGTTCTTGTGGCAGAATCTGCTTTTTATCTAGTATAATGCCTACACAACAGGGGGTGAGAGAGAAAACCAGCCCCTGACTGTCAGGAACTGACCTGGCATGCACAACCAGACTTGGTGTTCTAAAGTAAATGCAACAATTTCAAAGAACACCAACATCAAGCAAGGTCACTCTGTCACCAGGATATGAAGACAAAAATAAAACTACTCTGGAATCATATCTGAACACACAGACCAAAACATGAACATTATCCAAACCACAAAATGCTCAAACCTCTTCCCATCCTGGCTAATATGAAGGAATGCTGCTCTTTATCAAGTACAGACTTAGCCTTACTCCATGCCTCTCTCCATTTCGTTAAGATTTTAAATCTCCAATTGCAGAATGCCCACTGCCCCTGCTTCCTATAGCACCCAAGACCGAGCAAAGCTTTTCTTCCTTGAACTCTTCCCCAAATCACCTAACATCAGCTCGAATCTTCTAAGTCTTTTCTAACAACCTCTTACAGAGATCTCCCATAGTTCCCTAGGATAGGCATTCTCCTTCATTGCAGGAGTTAACAAGACCGACTTTGTTCAACTATAAGTATGGTCCTAGCTGTCTTTGACTAGGACATTGACTGTGTTTGATAAATTTCACTGAGCAATCAATTATTAAATGTCATGTTTGTAGGCACATATATAAGTACCCAGAAATTATAAAACCAAATTAGAACATTAAATCCATATCTGTTGTTATATACAATAGTAAAACTCATGACACACTGTCATGTTAAAGAGTATGTATATGGTATAATTCTATTTGATAAAATAAATAAAACCCCTATATATGTATCTATTCAGTGTGTACACATGAACAAAAAGTGTGGAAGGACACATACTTGGCTGTAAAGTTAGTTATCTTACCACGTAGGACTAAAAGGAGGACATTATTAGCTCTGTCTTTACATGGCTTTATGCTATACCATTTTACTTGATATAAGTCTACATTCATTTTCATTAGGAAAAAAAAGTTTAATCACAGGAAAAAAACGACAGCTTCTTGTCTTTCACATTTCAGTGTCAATGTTCACTTTAAAAAGGCCTTTCATCTTAAAGAGAAGCTCACTCTAGTGGTTAGAAGTATAAACCCAGCACTTTGGGAGGCCGAGGCGGGTGGATCACGAGGTCAAGAGATCAAGACCAACCTGGCCAACATGGTGAAACCCCGTCTCTACTAAAAATACAAAAAATTAGCTGGGCATGGTGGCACGTGCCTGTAATCCCAGCTACTCAGGAGGCTGAGGCAGGAGAATTGCCTGAACC
>NW_016107316.1:697314-729084 GCF_001604975.1 Cebus imitator
GTGTTCCTCATGAAACAACGAGTGAATAACTCACCGGGTACAGTGAAGTCCTAAATGGTGTAAGTTCTCCAATAACGGCTTGCTAAGGCCAGCCACTGTAGTAAACAGGGGAGGGTGGGTCAGGGGTGGGGGGTTGGAAGTGTGGTAGATGTATTAGTCTGTTTTCACACTGCTATAAAGAACTGCCTGAGACAGGGTAATTTATAAAGAAAAGTGGTTTAATTGACTCATAGCTCTGCATGGCTTGGGAAGTCTCAGGAAACTTATAATCATAGCAGAAAGGGAAGCAAATATATCCTTCTTTACATGGCTGCAGGAAGACAGGTGCCAAGCAAAAGGGGGAAAAGCCCCTTAGACATCTAACAGATCTCATGAGAATTCACTATCACAAGGACAGCATGGGGAAACTGATGCCATGATCCAATCACCACCCACCAAGTGCCTCCCTTGACACATGGGGATTATGGGAATACAATTCGAGATGAGATTTGGGTGGGGACACAGAGCCAAACCCTAACAGTAGGGATATAAGGATGAAGTCATCCTTAGAGTGGAGGACAAGGAAACAGGTTAAATGTGCCTTATTTAACACAGCCTTTCTGAGTCCTGACCATATCCTAGGTGCTGTGCAGTAAGAAGGTAAGCATGGGGGATGGAATGGCCAACTCTACTTGGGGTCCACCTGGAAGATGCACAAAAGAGGGCCCCCCACCCACAAGCTGTAACTGAAGTAGAGTTTATCCATCACAGTCAGTTGGATGGGGCTGGGAAGAATGTTCAGGTGGGGGAACAACACTACTTTGGGAAAGAAGAGAGATGAGAAGGAGGTTGGCCCAAAGTTTCAGGAACTGTAAATATTTGCCAGCCGTGGGGCTGGGGTGGCAGCATGGGAGGGGGCAGTAGATGGAGCAGGGGCCAGCCTCTGAAGAGCCTTGAGTGTTAAGTACCATTTGGGAATTAGTTCTAGGGAAATGGAAGGCCACTGAAGGGATTAAGAGAGTACGGAATTTGTCCTATGGAAATACAAGGCTTCCTCCCCCAGCAACCCCTACCCTTCCCACCCCACCAACTCCATCTTTCCTCAGACTCCAGCTGTTTCCCTCAATCCCCTCCATCCTCCTCTTATCCTCCCACCACCTCCTCCACACTCTGTCCCCATATCTTCCCCCATTTCCCCCACCCCCTCTTCCTCCCACACCACCCTTTGTCCTCCCTTGTCTTCCTCCAGCCACCCACGCCTCCCTAATCCTTCCACCACTTTCCCCAGTCCTTTTGTCCTCCCTCATCCTCTTCCCTCCCTCTCTTGGTAGCACAGTTTAGGACTCCCTTCTGGAAATATTCCTTCTCCTGGGCTTCTATTGCATTTTTCTGGTGGCTCCTTCTCAGAGTCCCATGAATTGTTGAGGTTGCAGAGTTTGGTCCCCATTGGACTCACCCATGCCCCTCCTGCCCACCCTTCCTCCTGCATCACTAGTTTCAGAGCCCTGGCTCCATCCCTAACCCCCAAAACAGGAAGTTGGAAGTCATCTTTCCCCTGATTAAATGGTCATTTAATCAGCCCATCACCTGACTGTAGCCACTTTCATCCCTGTGATCTGTTTAAAGGCCTCAGAGCTCCCAACCAGGACTATCCCAATAGCTGCCAGCAACTCTCCCTGCCCCCTCCCAGCGGCCCTGCTAACCATTTCTCCATGAGCTTGCCAGCTCATGCCACTTCTTTCATTAAACTCTTCGGTGCCCTTCAGTTTCCCTAGAACAAATTCCCAAGTGGTACTTAACATGCAAGGTCCTTCAGAGGCTGGCCCCTGCTCTGACTCCTGTCCCCTCCCATGCTGCCACGCCCACCCCAAGGCTGGCAAAATTTATAGTTCCTGGAACTTTGGGCCTTCTCATCTCCATTCTTTTCCAAAGGGTTGTTCCCCAACCTGGACATTCTTCCTGGCCCCATCCAACCGATTGTGATGGACAAATTCTATTTAAGATACAGCTCAGGGAGTGCCCTCTTTTGTGAACCTTCCTAGTGGACCCCAACAGAGTTGGCCATTCCATCCTCCATGCTTACCTTCTCACTGCACAGTGCTTGGGACAGCATCAGAACTCAGAAACGCTGTGTTAAATAAGGCACATTTAACCTGTTTCCTTGTCCTTTCCCCCCACTCTAAGGGCATCCTTATAACTCACTAAACCTCCAACCCCCCCCACCACCAACACCCTGCCCCATTTACAACAGTGGCTTCCCTTAGCAAAGCCATTACCAAAGAAATCACACCATTTAGGACTTCATTGTATGTGTTGGGGTATTCTCTCCTTGTTTCATGAGAGTATGAAACCAAAATATCTGAAACACGTCTCAGTCAATTAAGAAAGTTTATTTTGCCAAAGCTAAGGAGTACCCGCGACACACTCCCTGGAGGTCCTGAGGATGCGTCGCCAAGCTGGTCAGGGTACAGCTTGCTTTTACACATTTTAGGGCTGCATAATACATTAGTCAATACATGTAAGATAGACATTGGTTCCATCTGGAAGGGCTGATGGCTCGAAGGAGAAAAGGTGTTTCCAGGTGATAGGTGGATTTAAAATTTTTCTGATTGGCAATTGGTTGAAAGAGTTACTATCAGTAGAAAGCGGTTTACTTTCCACGTTTTAAGATCAAGGTTTTATGACTCGTGAAGACGCCAAGTAGCAGGCTTCAGAGAGAATAGACTGTAATGTTTCTATCAGACTTTAGGTCTGAGCTGATACTAATTCTGGAGGGGTGTGCTGAGGCCTGACTCCCTCTTCAATCATGGCCTCAACTAGATGTTAACTCTGGAACGCCCTTGGCAGAGAGGAGGTGTCCATTCTGATGGTTGGGAGGCCTTAGAATTTTGTTTTTGGCTTACAGGGGGCACATGAACTTCTGCTGAACCCATCCAGGCTCCTTACTGGCTTTTGCCTGAGTTGCCAGGTCAACACATCGTGGGTGCTTTTCAGTGGTTCCCAACCTATGCACATCGCAATCATCCTTTTAAAATCACCTTTTGAAAAATCAAGAGTGATGCTTACTGGCAGTGAGAGAAGTAAAACAGTTCCTTTTTAAAGTTTCCTTTCTTATTAAAGAATAAATCACAAGTGTGCTAATAACTCTTTGTTAAGCCCTACCCTATGTAGCTGTTAGACATGCCATGCTTACAGGCACATAGCACATTCTATGTCCTTGTACTTTAATCAAAATATCTGTACTGGGCATGCTCACAGGCATGTCCCAGCTCCCCATTGCTTTTAACTGTTTGGAAAAGTTTTATTAGCCAATCAGGTTTTAGTTTAAATTGTGAGGTCTGGCTCCAGCCAACAGAGATCAGACACAGCAGTAAGGATAACCCCAAATGTGTAAGGGATAAATTTGTGTTTTCCTTTGTTCATTGTACTTTTGTGACACCATGGTTAGCAAGGGTACCCTTCCTGCAGTTCAGGAAGTAAAAATTGTGTTGCTGAAAAGAAACTTTGTGTCAGTGCTAATTTTTCTTTGCAGCACCGAGCTTCTATTTCCAACAGCTGCAAGGCCTAGGAATGGGGATTTTAAAAGATGTCTCCAGCTGATTCTAATGAAACATCACTCTCAGACTTAGTTTCTGTTCCACTGTGTCCAAATCAGTGATTTCAAATATGAACATCTCTTTTTAAGGTCAAGCAATGTTTGGAGGACCCGCAAAGGACAGCAGGTATCCTCCTAGTTTCCACTGATTGTGAAAACGACACGGGAATTGCAGTTTGTGTTCTCGCAGGGATCTGTAGCCACAAAATGGGAGCCTGTGCTCCAAACATAAGGAACTATGAATAGTCGGCGAGGTATTTGACAGGTTTTCTTTGTGGGTTTGCAGACATGGGAAATATGGGTTCTCTATCAGAAGTTGGTCACTGCAAGGGCTCACTGTAGGTGCTAGTTAGTGAAATGACAACCCAGGGAGAAGAGGCTTCTGAAGCCTCCACTTCCCCCATTAAGCTCCATTTTGAGAAGGGCCACCCTCATTCTAACCCCCACCCCACCTCTCTACCCCACCTCATCCCCCAATTCCCCTAGTGCCTCTGCCCTCGTAATTTCTGTAACTCCAACCCCCTACAACAAGCCCAGGAGACGGGCTTTAAGCAGGTCCAGGCTCATGTCTAGGCCGAGCTCCGCCCGCCGGGTGTGAGCTATACTGGGTGTGGATGAACCTGCCAACTGAAACATATCTCTTTGAGGAACTTGGAACACAACAGGGAGCAAGGCAAGAGGGGAGCAAGGGGTGCTGGTCTCTCTGACTTGGGTGGTCCAAGCACTGCTGAACTATCCTGGTGGGTTCTTAGTGAAGAACTCTGCAAATGTCCATCTCAGAGGACATGGCAGGTTCAGTCCTATACAATGATAAGACAGCTGTTCATGCCACCTGAACCCCCTGCTCCTCTCCCCAGCAAATAAGAATCCCTGAAGATACACAGCATGCAACTTGTTCTTTCTCAGGAATGTTTGCAAAGCAATCCAGATAACAGCCTGGAAAGCAGTTACTGGAAACAGGCTCCACTGAAGCCACATTTTGATGGAGGAGGAGAGGAGGGTCAGGTGCCAGGCGTCTCAGCTGCAGAGGGGAGACACCCTGGGTTCACTATTTTTGTTATTATACTGGGTCAGGCATTTAATTACTAAAAATGATAATTTGCAGTGACTAAAAAAGTGGCAAGATAATGTTTTATGATGTCAAAATGACACAAAAAATTATGAAAGCTATGAGATCTACTCAAAATTCCTCCAGGGATGGGAGGCAAGAGGTCTATTGGCCCAGGTTTTCGCGGGAGTGGTCCTGAGGAAAAGGCAAGTTGCTTTGCAATCCTGCTGTACTGCATTCACCTGTCTCAAATGATGGTGACATTAGGCCAGGCGTGGTGGTTCATGCCTGTAATCCCAGCACTTTGGGAGGCCAAGGCAGGCCAATTACCTGAGTTCAGGAGTTCAAGACCAGCCTACATAGTGCAACCCCTTCGCTACTAAAAATATAAAAATTAGCTGGGCGTGGTGGCACACACCTGTAATTCCAGCTACTTGGGAGGCTGAGGCAGGAGAATCACTTGAACCCGGGAGGTGGAGGTTGCAGTGAGCTGAGATTGTACCACTGCACTCCAGCCTGGATGACAGAGCGAGACTCTGTCTCAAAACACACACACACACACACACACACACACACACACACACACACACACACAATTCAAATGATGGTAACATTTAGTAAATTATATCTATTTTGATACCAATATTTCCTTGCTCATGCCAAGTGGTTTCTTTCTTTCATACTTACTAGCTCTAAAAACTCGTATTTTGCAAAGATGTAACTATTGCAAAATATAACAGAAATTCTTTCTCCTCAGTTTTGTTTCAAATATATCCCTCCTTCTATCTTCTTTGGTTTTTCTCATGGTTCATGGAGCCTAAATCTTTCTGGCAAATGTATCCCCAGGGTTTTGCTCCAGCAGAATCACTCAAATCAGTTTCAGGGTCTGGCTTCTCAACTTGCTATGTGGTTTTTATGTAGAGGGGAAAATATGAGTTGTATTTCCATTCCTCACCACTCTCCCCATCAAAACTGTAATTTAAACACCCTTTCATCTTTTTTAACAGTATCAGCATGCTGAAATAATGATTTTAACGGTCCAGCCTTTTTACATGGTTTCAAGTTCAAGGTAATTACATTTTGCATAGAAATCGCAAGATGTTTTACGTAATATATTGCTTTAACAATTGTTCTTTTCTGATTACAAAAGGAATATGTGTTCATTATAAAGAATTTGTAAAATGCATAAAAATTTGAAGAGATAGCTGCCCTAATCTTATCACTCTGACTTCTTAAACAGAGATTTAAAAAATAATCTTTATTGGCTGGGCCCAGTGGCTCACGTCTATAATCCCAAAGCCAGAGTTCACTCACACCACAGATTCCCATGAAAGAGAACTAGAACTGGAATAGTGACATTAAAATTGCATTCAGTCCACTGGTGCGTTCTTAACCCCTTCAGTTCTATGAGAACTATTGGTTAATACTAATTTTAATTGTGCCATACAAATTTTGTAATTTGGATCTGCCAGTTAGCATGTTTTGAAATTTCACCTGCCTCCTATCTTCATCATAAAATGTAGTTTCATTTTATCATATGTTAAAAACCAAACCATTTTTTATCTTTTTTTTCTTTTGTTTTTTGAGATGGAGTTTCACTCTTGTTGCCCAGGCTGGAGTGCAATGGTGTGATCTCGGCTCATTGCAACCTCTGCCTCCCGGGTTCAAACGATTCTCCTGCCTCAGCCTCCAGAGTAGCTGGGATTACAGCTGCCCATCACCAGGCCCAACTAATTTTTTTGCATTTTAGTAGAGGCGGGGTTTCACCACGTTGGTCAAGCTGGTCTTGAACTCCTGACCTTAGGTGATCCGCCTGCCTCAGCCTCCCGAAGTGCTGGGATTACAGGAGTGTGCCACCTCACCCAGCCAATATTTTATTGATAAAGACATATTAATCATTTAGGTCAGCATGCCATTTAGCAGCAGTAGCTTCAGTTTATCTTGCTGATGATTAATGAGTGGGGAGGATGTGCTGCAGATGGGATAAGAAAGGATATTAAATCATCTTCTAGGAGAAGGGAAAGCAGCGTGAGTGACATGGGCTGAACTGTTTGGCAGTGCTAGGCACTACTAAGGTGAAATTAGGCAGTATGATGATGTCGGCCACCCAGGTGCAGGAGCAGGTGCAGCTCTGGCTGCCCATGGATTTCAAGAGGGCTGGCTTAGCTTTGTCGGGTGAATCTGATGAAGGGAAACAGGAACAGAGGACTTGAAGGGATATGTAAATGATGATTAGAATTTCAGACCACAGAGTCTCAGTGGGGCTTTCAGTAGGACGAGCTAAGATCAATGGGGTAAAAGTATGGTGGTAAGCCGATGGATCTGGAGAGGGAGTGAGATGGCAAGTTGGGAGATGATCGAGAATAGAATGCTTGAAATGAAGACTACTGGTAACAACAAGGTCTAAAGCATGTCTATTTGTGGCTTACATAGAAATGGGTAAGATCAGCCGGGCACAGTGACTCACGCCTGTAATCCCAGCACTTTGGGAGGCCAAGATGGGCAGATCACCTGAGGTCAGATGTTTGAGACCAGTCTGACCAACATGAAGAAACCCTATCTCTACTAAAAATACAAAATTAGCTAGGCGTGGTGGTGCATGCCTATAACCCCAGCTACTCAGGACGCTGAGGCAGTTCAATCACTTGAAACCAGGAGGTGGAGGTTGCGGTGAGCTGGGATCGTGACATTGCTCTCCAGCCTGGGCAGCAACAGCAAAACTCCATCTCAAAAAAAAAAAAAAAAAAGAAAAGAAAAAGAAAGGGGAAGATCACTGGAGGACTGCAAATCAGGGAACTGAGAAGCCAGGGTGTTGGAAGGTTTTTTTTACAAGGATACTGAAATCATTAAGAATCATGTGTTGTGCGGAAGAGAGTGACAATAACCAGATTCTAACATTTTCGAGTAAGAGGTGACTCAGAAAAGTCTGTAGGTGGTGGCGGCAAGGAGGAATGCGAGGTTTGATGTTAGCTAGCCCAAGCTTCTGGACTCTGGCATCTTGGGAAGGAAGGAAAGACAGTTATTTGCAGGTAACATTGAGGAGGAAGGTGAGTACGTGCCTCCCCTGCAGGCCCAGTGATTTAAGAGGGCTACAAAAGAAGCTATGTCCTCAGGTGAGATGTGGGTTTTCACTAGGGCAAAAGGTGAATGGTAGAGTTTGAGGAAATGGGGATTGTTTTTACTGTTTACTGGTCATGTGCCATGAATTCCCAAGGACAGTGGTAATGTTTTGGGAGTTGGAGTAGGGGTGCAGGATGAACTGCACAGAGCTACATGTGAGATAGGTTCCAATCTGAATTTTGTTTTAAGAGACAAGGTCTCAATACCAGGCTGGCCTCAAAGTCCGGGGCTCAAGCAATCCTCCTGCCTCAGCCTACCCAATAGCTAGAATAGATGCCACCATGCCCAGCTCAATTTGAATATTAATAAAAGTGAGATGATTTGACAAACCTAAATATATTGAATGCTATGACTATGGACAAATAAAATGATTCTCTGTATTTACAACAGCAGCCTGAGGTTCTGATTGTTTAGCCATTCACACCGCAAGTTCCAACAGAGTACCATCATCGTATACTTAAGAAGCACTACTCACATTGTAGTTTATGGGTTCAAATTTCTTATGGAATAAAATGTCAGGAACACATGACTGTTGGTACAAAGTTCCCTAGTTCTTCATCATTAGTCAGTTTTTCTGTGAGCAAACTGACACAGAAAGTCAGATGATAAGTCAGACAGGCTACTTCCTTATATTATATCCTGAATTATTCTACTGTTTACTTTTCTGTTATTCTGGATAAAGTTTTCATTTTTTCTGTTTATGTTCCTCCTGTCCCCCTGAAAAAAAATTTTTCAGGAAAACACAGCGCACCAGGGTCAACAAAGAGAAGTACATATCAGGGACCCTATGTCACAAATCTGCTTATCACTTCAGTCTACAAATGTAACTTGACAGCTCATTTTATCTCTTGATGGGTTAGAGTGGGGTTCAGTGCTCCTGTGGCTTATTTAATCTGCATATTAACTACATCTATCATTTTCCTTTTTTCTTGCTGTTGTCCTTTTAATTAAACTTAGGTCCAGCCTGGGCAACATGGTAAGGCCACATCTCTACAAAAAATTTAAAAACTAGCTGGGCGTGGTGGTGCACACCTGTAATCACAGCTACCTGGGAGGCGGAGGTGGGAGGATTGTTTGAACACAGGAGGTTGAGGCCACAGTGAGCCGTGTTCTCACCACTGCACTCCAGCCTGGGTGATAGAGTAAGACCCTGTTTCAAAAACAAAACAAAACAAAACAAAAATGTTAAGTGAAACAGGTAAAGAGAGGAAAAAAATATGTTCAGTTCAAAGTGAAGTTCACAAAATTACTTTGTGAAATATACCTCCATCTTTTTATCTATCAGTAGAAAAAAAAGATTGGAAAGAAATCAAATGTTAAAGTTGTTTATCAGTGTTAGGACAATTAATCTATTTACTTGAATGCATTTTACTTCATAATTGCATGTCTAATATAAACATCGGGGGGGAAATCACTAATTCATGTGTGTGGTGAACCAATTAATTCCTAATTTGAGGGTTCAGATGAAAAATATTTAATCTTATCTACAGGATATCTTCAATCTTAAGCTTTTTGGTCTTTATTATTTTTTTTTTGCCATACTGCAGATTTTATATAATTTATCAAATTTCACAAAACTCTGTGGTTTGTGTGAATATGAAATGTATTTGTATTAAGAAGTATAGGTTATTTCAGTTTAGCAACTGTTTAATAATGACTGATTTTCTAGGTGATCCTGTTTATGCCCAATTCCAAAATGTATGTGTTTTAAGTGTTTCTCCTGCTTTAAACATAGCCTCCAGGACCTAAACATGTTGACTCAGTGTGGCTTGCTACCATGAATCAGTGTAGACACTTTGGGAATTACATCTGCTTATCAGCTGTTAAGTAGTGGCTAGTAATGAAGGCCCTCAGAAATGGAAGTCCCATAGCTAAGTGAATTAGGTTCAAGTAAACGTTAGCTAACTCATGAACTTGTAAACTGTTCTACATTTAGTACTCTTATCTTCTTCCTTGGTTGTGAAGTACTTTTTGACTTTCTATAAACATATATATTTACAATGACAACACCATGTGGGTAGTGTAGGGCACACCTGAAATACCCAGCAGGGAACTTGTGCCTGGAAGCCTCAGAAAAGCTGCCTGGAGAACAATACCTTCTCTTTGAATGCCTAACATGCATTATAGTCATTGGAGCATAGTACAAGTTCATCGAATATTTCCTGATTAGTGACAAGGAACCTTAATTCTGGTGATGAAGCTGGAGCCAGCCAGGGAGGAGAGGTGGGAGGGATGCTGGGAAGAGGGGAATTCTGGGTGAATGGAGCAAAAGGCACACAGGCTAGGAGGCAGGAGCAAGTGAGACAGTGGGGCAGGTACACTTCACATGGATGAAGGATGAGGATGAGCACGTGTGTACCAGCAGGGCAGCAAATCAGAGGGAAGCATGATGAAGCAAAGGGAAGCATCTGCTGGACCACGAAAGTCTTTTATGCCACATTCAAAGTGCGCATTTATCACAAGCGTTTCAGAGGAAGTTTCACCTTTCTTTTTCTTTCTTTTTTGAGACAGTGTCTCGCTATGTCACCCAGGCTAGAGTACAGTGGCAAGAACATAGCTCAACCTCCTGGGCTCAAGCAATCCTCCCTGCTCACATTCCTGAGTAGCTGGGACCACAGGCACACACTACCAGGCCTGGCTAATTTATTTTTTACAGAGATGAGGTCTCACTATGTGCCCAGGCTGGTCTGGAACTCCTGGGTTCAACTGATCCTCCTGCCTCAGCCTCCCAATGTGCTGAGATTACAAGTGTGAGCCATGGTGCTCAGCGCAGTTTCACTTGTGAAGAAGGAAAATAAAAAAGATCTTTAGAAAGATGACCCCATCTGCATTGCAGAGAATGGATTGAAGGCAGGCATGACCGGAGAATAGAAGTCCGGTTAGGAGGCTGTTATAAACTAGATGAACAATTGGGAGGCAGGGCAATGACACAGAGTCAGTTATGTGGGAAGCAGGCACACAGGGTTGATGAAGTCAAGATGGTACACAGGGCTCTGACTTGAGTAACCAGGGAAATATTCATAATGAATGAGATAGGGACTATAAGAGTTATCACAAGCTTTGGGGGTGATGGAATGAGATGATAGGTTTGGTTTTAGATGTTATAAGTTGGTGCTTGTGAGTTCTGGACGGAGATACTTAGCAGGGAGTTATATACATATTGATCAGATACTGGAGAGGGAAGAAGGGCAGGTGGGAGGGGAGTTAGGCAGACAGATGTTGTGCTGGAGGTAGGATCAGCACGGAGGAGCTGTAACAGTAGATGTGTATGCTCTGAGAGGAGGAAGAGGAATCTCAGGAGACTGAAAATGATTATCCGGAGAGGCAGGAAGAGAAGCAAGGAAGGATGGTTACACAGAGCCAAAAAAATAACTTCAAGAGCATTTGACCGTCAACATAGTCAAATGCTACAGAGATAAAGTGACATAAAGATTGAAAACCACTGAATTCAGCAACAAAGAGGCCAAAAATGACCCTTGTAAAAATGGTTCAGTAGAGCGTTGGGGACAAGAGGAACACAGAGGTAGTGTTGCCTACTCCTCTGACAAGCTCTGTTGGAAAGGCTGAGGGTTGTAGTACAGGTTGCCATTACTTTTTAATTAGTCCTTCCCTCCTATGAAAGACGCTTGATCCTAAGGCAATGTGAATATAATATTCTTGAGGCTAATGCATGCATTTTTTATACTGTTGGTGGGAGTGTAAATTAGTTCAACCATTGTGGAAGACAATGTGGCCATTCCTCAAGGATCTAGAAACAGAAATACCATTTGATCAAGCAATCCCATTATTGGGTATACACCCAAAGGATTATAAATCACTCTGCTATAAAGACACATGCACACGTATGTTTACTGTGGCACTGTTCACAATAGCAAAGACTTGGAACCAACCCAAATGCCCACCAATGATAAAGAAAATGTGGCACATATACACCATGGAATACTATGCAGCCATAAAAAAGATGAGTTCATATCCTTTGTAGGGACATAGATAAAGCTGGAAACCATCATTCTCAGCAAATTAGCACAGAAACAGAAAACCAAACACTGCATGTTCTCACTCATAAGTGGGAGTTGAACAATGAGAACACATGGACACATGGAGGGGAACATCACACACCAGGGCCTGTCAGGGGGTGGGGAGGCCGGGGGAGGGATAGCATTAGGAGAAATACCTAATGTAGGTGATGGGTTGATGGGTGCAGCAAACCACCATGGCATGTATATACCTATGTAACAAACCTGCACATTCCGCACATGTATCCCAGAACTTAAAGTTATATATGTGTGTGTGTGTGTGTGTGTGTGTGTATACACTCACATATGATGTAGGTATATAAATTTTAAAGTGATTTGAAAAGCAAATTAATTAATTAATTTAAAAAGGGTGGAGGGACAATCAGGGACTCAACTCTCCAGTCTCTGGTGCTGGGCAGACGGCTTTCCCAGAAATAGCTGAAAACTGCCGGCATCTAAGCTTTTTAGACTTAGATTTCAGGCTTTTTAGGGCTGCTCTCATGTCCACCCTACACAAATGGACAGCACCCAGAGAATGTTCTCCCTGTCCTGGGCCACAGCGCCTCCAGCTCTGCTCTGCTGACCCAGAGCCCCTGCTAATGGTGAAGCTCAGCCTGAACCAAAAGATGCCACTAGGATCACTCAGGAGGATGTGACAAAAAAGAAGACTCAGCACAAAATAAAGCAAACTTGAACAGTAGATACACAGGCAGGAAACAGAAAGGCTTTTACCAGGAAAGAGAAATGCAGTATTTAAAGGCTTAAAATCTAAGCTGACATCTGGCTCCGGCAATAAGCTGACTGAGCCAACGCAACCCATCATGCCACACTGAGAAAAGCTATTGGAAATGTAACACAAAGGTATGTCTTAAAATCACATAGCTAAGTTCACAAGAGAGACGGCCAAAGGCAAAGGCTCCCAAAGAGACCCGTGCTGACATCGCTGGTGCCCCCTGAGCAGGAGAGAAGGCCAGGACAGGTGGGTATGCTGTCCTTATGTGCAACATCCTTCCTATACAGAAAAAACAATTGAATCTAACGTGGCAAAGCACTAACATCTGTTCCGTCTGAGGGTGGGCACGAGTATCTCTTATATCTCTCTGTACTGAAACACCTGCTTGAAATATTTCACTGATGGTTTAAAAATTTGGCTAATTTCCTATTGCTCCTTTTCCCAACTGGGGGAAAAGTTATTAAACAGATAGACATATTGTTGATACATAAAAGATCTAAACTTGCTTATATTTTTATTCTATTTGTGTATAATACTTTATAAAATTCTTGGAGTAGCTTTTCTTTATTCCTCTGACTCCCCACCTCCTCTTTCTCAGCCCAGGAAAAGCCTTCCTCAGGGGTCCAGGAGCCAAATCTGCTGCGGAGCTCTCCCACACTGGGCTCTGAGTCCTCACTCCTCCTCCTATTGCCAAAACTTCTTTGCATCCAGTAAAACACTAATGGTGTCATATGGTCACTCTTCACTAACTCCTTGAGGACAAAGGTAGTGACTTATTCTCCTTACCCAGCACATGGGTAGGAATTCTGTCTGTAATGCTTTTGGTCATGGCACAATTTCAACATGGTCTTGAATCTCAAAATAGGGTAACTTAAGTCTGGCATCAAATTCTTTCTCTATTCCAGAGAGAAAGCATTATGACTGGACCTGTGATTGCTCAGCCTAGCATCTCTACACAAAAGTAAAACAGAAGACATTTCCCTACAATTGTTCACATCAGCATAAAGGAAGAGCCCCCAGGCATGTTCCAAAGCTCTCCTAGGTCTGTGATGACACAGAAATCAAGTGTCTAGCACAGTCCCAGTGCTCTTCTTTCCAGCAGCCACACCCACAATCTCCCACCTAAATGCTGAGAACTGGCCAACTGTGGGGCCTGGGAGCAGGGGCGTTCCCTTTCAGCTGAGCAAAGTCAGTGTCTTCTTCACTTGACAAGTCTGTTTTAGGAGAGAATACAGATACTATACATTAATTTAAGGTTGTTTTAATTATCTGCAAAGGTGCTTATGCCAATCGTTTCTTTTAAATAATCTTTAAGCAGTTAAAGAGTCATTGACTCTTTAGAATATTATATTATTGAAGAATCCTTCTATAAAAATGACCATTAACTCTCATAACAGGCCCAGTATTCAGTTCTATAAGTGGAATTTAAAAAGCCTCAGATATTAGCAAACACACACACATGTATTTTTAAATTACTGTTTAATCAGTTGTAAAGACACACAAATTAGGAAAAAAAAAAAAACACTTACATGTAAGTTAAAAACACCTTAAAAACCCAGCGATAAGCCACCAGTGCAGCTCTGACACACACTAGAAATCAGTGGTTATGAAACTGGCACATCACAGTTTGACTGACACAGTGGGAGTTTTAATTTACCATACAAGAGCTAATTTATGAATCTGTTGAAAAATAACACTTCTTTAAAAAAATAGTTTGGAATAATAAAAACAGAAAGCACAGAACACCACATTCTATTCTCAACTCGGGAAGGCAAATGTAAATCCTAAATTCTGGCTGCTGGAGTTGGGTCTCTCTCCTCATGTTTGGGTGACTGAGGGCTCAACTACTACTAGGCAGAGATTGAGACACAACATTTAAAGGAAGGCAGGAATGAAATCCCACGTTTTCACTCTGTATATAGAAGAATTTCTCACTTCATTCGATTTTTACTTTCATTCCTATTGCCTTGTATCATGCCCCTTCTGGTTCAGAGGGGCAGTCGTATAAAAGCGACAGAAGAGGGACAAGACTGGTTTGGAACACATTTGTGTTCAATGTTTGATTCCTTTTTCCTTGTGAGAAAGTCAGAGGCAAATGTACTTCACTGATAAATCTGTGCACACAGAACCAAAAATACTTAAAATTGGGAAAGAGGAAGATTTTAAAGGTCTGTCAAATTCTCAACATATATATTTGTGCTTTAATGCAAAAGGACAGGGAGGAATATTAACAAATGCACTTCCTAAGAAAATTAACATAAAAGAAAAAATTAACCTAAAAAAGTGAATATAAAACAGTGAAAGGCAGTCAGTTACCTTTTCTATTTCAAACATGTTACTAAGAAACTGATTAGTGATTTTACTTATGTTTCTCTGTAACTTTTGGTTTTTCATTGTAGTATTTGCATTTCTTTTTAGTGTGCGATTTGGTAAAACGTGGCTGGAGAGATGGCTGTCCATCACTGAGTAAGCTGCAGACAGTGGTTCTGCACAGATCATTACACTATAATATACAGAGCAGATAGTCTTAGTGTTGCGTTTTTTCTTTATCAAAATTGTACTTAAAGAAGAGTTATAATCAGTTTTACAGCTAAGACAAATTAGTTGGTGTAAAAACTGTGTATTTAGACTGTGTTTCACAAAATTTTCCCAGTTAATGGCCTATGGAGCGTGTCAGTCCTTTATTGGAGTTTGCATAATGTTTAAAAAAAACCTATTAAAATAAGCATTATTTTAAAACATACAAAATCATTATTCAGCAGTCTACCAAATTAAAATGTAATTGGCTGCAACCTCTGTACAAGAAGAGCCTCAAAAAGAGGCTCAAGCATTGATTATAAGAGCTTTCCTACAAAATACCGATGTGGAAAATTTCATTTTAAAATTTCTGTTGAATCAGAGTTTCTATAAACAGATTTGACTGCTTGGTATGCAGAAAATCACTGTAGAGACCCTCTACATTCTAATCTATTAAATTTCAGGGTGTATTTTTCTATTCTTAAACACAATTCTTTTCTGTCCGCACTGGAGGTACGCATTGATCAAGACATCCACTTTTACAAGGGCTGTAGAAAACAGAAATTTCAGCATCTAAGATGAGGGCATCAACCACCAGCCACTCATTACATGCACACTGGGTTAAGTGTATCAGTTTTATAAGGTATTGAGGGCAGTTAAGGTTACATCTCACAGTGTTATTTAGGATTCTGCACCTATATTACATCTGACGTATTAAATTTCAGCCAGGAAGAACTATTAATGCCTGAATAAAACCCCATGAAATACTGATTTATATCTAAAACTCTGGACAAATTTTTAGCTGACACAAAATAGTAGGCACCATTCTGAAACAATTATTCTCTCAAGTAATTTTTCTCTCAATTATAATGTAGAACTGTTGAAACCAACTAATTGTGAACAGATGATAATTAGGAAACAAAAATGTATAAATGTCCAGATTTGTTCATGAAGATACAAACTGAATATTTACTATGAATTTTAAATAGGAAAGATTTTTGTCCTAAAACTGTGATCTAGTCCTCAAGTAAAACTATAAATTTATGATTATTTTAATGGCAAAATTTTAAAGCTATTGTTTTCTGTAGTTTAAAATAAGGTATAACTAAACTACATATGTTTTGAATAGCTTTGAGATGTTATATGGTGGCAAACCCTGTTCAGTAGTCACTAGTCTGTATAAAATATCTCATAGCATATATCTTCTCCAAGTTTACACAGCACAAACAAAAACCAAAAAAGCAGAGAAAGCAAAAGGAAAACATGTTTTCTTCAGCAGAGACTATTTGATTATGAAACACTCATTGTAAGAGCTATTGCCAGTAGAAAAAGTATGTTGCCATGCCTTCTGATTTAAGGGATTTCACTGTTATACCATGACAACCCTTTGAAAAGTCAGGGCTTTGAGCTCAAGTAGTAAAAGTCAATGACCTTGACAATCGTGTCGACTGTGAACCTGCCCAAGTCCTTGAATCCTACAGACCTTGCTAATGGCTCTGTCATGACACACAACTGGTGCTGAACTCTTAGAACTAACTCATTTGCTTATGGCTGAGAAACTTGGGGTCTACAGGACAGGTGCTCCTCCAAGTCCTCAGTTTCATGAAAGACAGAACCAGAACGAAGATCTAGGTCTCCTCCCAGGTCAGCTAGTGCTTAAATGTAAGCTATCACTTTGTGGAAACCTCCTTTTTACTGCACATTTTTCTCAAAAGTGGTATGTGTGGAAATCCTGTGAGTGTCACACATGGTGGAGACCAAGAATAAATATATTTCTGAGTCAAATGGACAGTAGTGGCTAATAAGAGTAGTGGTCACTGGACATTTTTGAAGCCAAATAAATCTTCTCTATCCTGCTGGATATTTTAGAAGCTAAATAAATTACCCCAATTACCCTGAGTTCCAATAAAAACACTTACTTTAAAAACAGAATGAGCCACTTATAAAATGGTGACAGCTGAGGCATACCAAATTAAACTAACTCTTGTTTCAAGAAAATAAAATTGAAGGATGAATGATTATTTTTGTTCATTTTTTCCCTGAGTAATATATAATTAACCAAAAGTACAAATATGATATTGATTGATCATCTCTGGAGTGATTTCATGATACCTGAATAGTGGAAAATATATAACATAAATATACATTGAATCTTATTCTGCTGATGAAAAAAAAGCAAGCATATATTACAATGAATCCCTTTCTATTTAACAGGAATAGACATGCCAGTTTAAAATTCTTCTACTCTAAGTACCAGAAGCAAAATATTAATCTTTGTGATTATTACTTCTCCAAACTAGAGGAGAGCTATCCAAAAACCATTTCATAAAAAAAAGTAGTTGTTGATTCAGGGGGATGAAAATTAGTCAAACTGCACATGTAATTATCATCTTCAAAGGAACTGGAAAACCAATCAAATATGTTGCTTTCTAGATGACAGTACAAAGATTATATTCACTGAGCAAGAAATAGGTAACAGTGACACAGGCTTACAGACTGAGAAATAAAGTAAGTTCAGGTAACAGAAATGTGATTATTTGTAAATGGCTAGATAGGCTGAAACCCCTACCCCCGCAAAAAAAAACCACACACAAAAAAACAAAGCCCAACAAGTTTGTATTAAGCCTTCTCGTTTTCACTTATGACATGCCTGAACCTGTCCTTTAAATTCTTAATTTGTTCACTTTCTCTTAATAGCAATCGGATTCTCTGCGACATTAATTAAACTGAGCAGACATTTTACAGGGCACACACTTTCCATGAACAAAGAATGTTCACATATACAGCTGGCAAAATTTTTTTTCTTTTTTCTTTTTTTTTTTTGAGATGGAGTATCCCTCTGTCACCCTGCTGGAGTGCAGTGGCGCAATCTCAGCTCACTGCAACCTCTGCCTCCTGGGTTCAAGTAATTCTCCTGCCTCAGCCTCCTGAGTAGCTGGGATTACAGGCGCTCTCCACCACGCCTAGCTAATTTTTGTATTTTTAGTAGAGACGGAGTTTCACCTTGTTGGCCAGGCCGGTCTTGAACCCCTGACCTCAAGTGACCCACTCTCCTTGGCCTACCAAAGTACTGGGATTACAGGCGTGAACCACCACACCCAGCCAACATAATTTCAACGCATGGGAAAACAGAGAAAATTTATTTAGCTATCGATTTGTTTCCTGAGAAGGAATGGCAGGGCTAGCCTTATCAGATGGAAAACATTTACTTTTAGAAAAATAAAAATAGATTAGGACATTTCTCAACTTCAAAAAAGAAACATGAACATTTTTGCTTACTGAGACCTCAAAAGTTGCAAGTGCATTTGCTTTTCTTTCTTCTTTAAATGAAGTATTACATAACATACACCAGATGGTTGCTGTGTCCTTAACTTCATTTGCAAATTTATTAGTGACCCCACCCACCACAAAAAGAGAGAGAGAGAGAAACCCACCTCAGAAAACTTGCACTTCATTAAACATTTAAGGCAAAAAGAAAAGTAAGTTCCATAGAGAGGCCAAATAAAGGTGAAATCTGAAGACTCCCCCCACCCCTATCACAGGGAGGAGACACAATCCAGGGCTGAGGTCACTCCACTGCCTGGCATCAAATCCCACTCTCCTGCTTTCAGCTACTGTGGCCACCACAGTCCTCTGTGGGATCACAGAAGACACCTAGTAATCCAAGGCAAGATTAATCATGGTAAAAATGGCCCACAAAATAAAAGCATATTTTCCTACTTACAGAATCTGTAACTGATTTTAGTAAGAGTTCACAGCAAAATTTTAATGTGAGAAGGGTTTGAAAATGAATTTATATTATTCTCAAAAAATGTCACCAAGACTTAATGACTTTTAGTTTTCATTTCCCTAAAAGTTTCCCCAATATAAATTAAACTGTCAAGGATAAGAAACTGATTAGCCAGATAGTAACCTACCTAGCAATTTCTCTTTCGAAACCTTTGAGCAACCTACCAATATTATTTTCAAACCCTCTAATCCTACATAATTTATGCCCGACAAATTTCATTTAGAAGTCTGAAGTATCACAAAGTTATCCAACTTTTTTTAAGTCTCACAGGATGGCACAGAGTCCTGGCGTGGGGGAGAAGCAGCCTGCAGATCCACGTCTCCACCCTGTGCGTTCCACTGGAGGCCACACAGCGCTTCATTCCTGCCTTCCTTCGTCACCTCTCTCTTTTAAGAAAAAGAGTAAGCTTAAAATATCACATTACCAAACCTTTCATTATGTTTTAAGAAATTCCTTCTGGAAGTGCTCCTTGACTGTACAAGGTAATTAAATCCTCCAGTAAAATAAGCTACCTATAATTTGGCGTCCATTACTGTTGACAGTTTCACTATGGATTGTAGTCATTTGACATACTTTAAGAGAACCCTTCAAATACTGAGATGTTTATTGCATTTAAAAAAAATCCACATTCTTAAATATCCTGTTTCAAATTCCTCCTAAACTCCTTTACAGCACACAACATCAACTACTGCAATAGTGTTCTCACAATATTACACTTGAAAATACCATTTAGGAACAATATTTTAGGAAATAGAGGGTTTAAGGCAAGACATTCATTTGGAAAAGTTAATTTCTCCCTATCATCGAGATTGACACGATTATTTTTCCACCTCTTCAGTGCCTTGGGATACGCAACGTACATTCAGCAACAGTGCACACGAGTGACCCTACGAACAAGTGCTGAGGTTGGGAGTGCCCACTGAAACATGGAAATATTCTTACATAAGGCATGGCCCACAGGGACATGGCGTGGGAGGGCTTGTTTCACTCTATTTCCAATCTGGTGCACAGGAAATTCCTCATCTATAACTGCCTCATTTCCCCCCAGTTAATCGCTTTTCCAACAAACTCAAACCTTTGAAAAGGTGCTAAGATTGGTTTCTGTTAACATTAAAAAATAGCCCTCAGAGCCTTCCCCATCACTGCTTTAGTGATGAATGTCTCGAGGCTATTTCTTGATTCTGATTGCAAACATTGTTTGTTGTAGAAAAACTGTTCCGTCCCAAAGAATGTTCTCCTTCGTCGAACTTTTTGGATTGTGAGAGCTGAATATTTTCATGTGTACCCTTTCTTCCTTGAGTTTTTTTCACTGGAAACAACAATAATACTAAGATACCAAGGATGTGCAGGCTGTAATACCAGGAGCTAAAATAAAAAGGGAAAAAGTTTATTAAAATTTGATAAATTAATAATCCTTAATAACTGCACACTTGTCAAAACGTCACGTGGCCCACCTTAGGATGTATTTATTTACTACATTCTTATTTTTTCCCCCTCAGGAGAAGAAACCTGACAGTGTGGGCCCGTGGGTATTTATAGCACTGGATAAACCCTGGCTGCTTAGAAGCCTGATTCTAGAGAGCATATTACATTCCTTTGTAAGAGTCATAAAACCATGATTAAACAGAATAATAACAAAAAGTTACATATTAATAGCAGTAGCAATCTGAAAATCTCCCCAATCCAGAGAATTAGAAGTTGAGTCAACAAAGAAAATGTGGAGATAGTTAAGACTTTTACTAGTCTGGCCTCACCTGCTATTTACTATCTCTAAGTTACAAATATTCTAATGAGGTGAGTGACAGGGAAGCAATATTGCTTCTTGATGGTTACTTTCATGAAAAAGAAAAGCCATATTATAAAAATATTACTGGAGACATCATTCCTCAAATTAAATATAAACAAAATGTAACCTAAACTGTATTTATAGCTGTAAATTCAAGTAATTCTGAACAAAGTACCTGGGACAGAAAATCTAACCAACAGCCCAATCACATTTTTAAACATTTACTAATTTTGCTAAAATGGAACCTTTAGCAGGACTTACTTAATGTCTTCCAGTATAATTATTGTCATATTTGATTCAATAATTTTTTGACTATATACTCTGCGCTAGGTCATTCTAAATGCTAGAATAATAAAAAATTTATAAAAGAATAACATTTTTGACCTCTAGAATATCATTATCTAATACGGCGGAGTGGAATTTGGTGGGGCAGGGAAAGGAGGTAAGTAGATTATAAAAATATGGAATTTGAGACAAGACAATTTCTATAATATACAGATCGCCACCGTATTGATCAAACATAAAAGACACAGTGAAAAGGAACAGATAAAATAGAACTTATTTTCCTTTGATTAAAGAAATTAAGATAATTAATAATCCTTTGTAAAGAGCTGGGTTTTTCCCCAAAGAAGTTCAGGACAATCAAACTAAGAAACTTTTGTTAAATTTAGGAGAGGTTGAGGCAGTGGTTACCCAGCTGTTATTTCTCTGTCTAAATCACTCATCTGAGGGTTGAGTGGTATGAGTCATTCCACAGAAAAATGCTGGGACTGATTGGCCCAGGATTAAAACGTAACTGATAATGCGTTTATCAGCAGGAAATGTAGCTGTGGTACTATTTTTCTATTCTACCCAGTAACGAGAAACTTTCTTTTGAAAATAAAGTTATTCCCACTGACAAAGTTTTAAGAGTAACACTTACCTGTAAAATGTGAACGACGGTTTTATAGAAAGAAGTACGAATGGCACAACTGTGTAACTTATTGCTACTTGAGTTAATATCCATGTTATAACATCATACAATAATTTAAGTTGGGAAGGTTCGATGAAATAATGTCTAAAGTTATTTCTCATCTGAAATAAAGAAACAAAAATATTTGCTGTATCTTTACATTAACATTACTTATGAAATTATACTGGTGATATCAACTGAAGGATGTGGAGTGGAATAACTGAAACTCTCATATGTAGCTGGTGTGAGTGTACAATGGCACTGCTACTGTGGAAAAAGTTGGTTCCAAAAAAGTGAATACACATTGTACATACTGTGTATGAGAGAGAGAGAGAGAGAGAGAGGGGATGAGAAACCACAGGGAAGACACAAATGACTAGTGAGTCTGGGTAAAGGGCATATAGAAGTTCTTTGCAAATTTTCTGTAGATTAGATTCTGTATGAAAAAGTTTCCCCCAAAAAAGTTTAAGACAACACTGCCTAGAGATCCCTTAAATCATATATGGTAAAATATAGTATATAAATAAAGTTTAGTTTACCTTCATCCTTAATTCTTATTTAACCTCCGCATTTGTGAAAAACAAAGTATTCCACACTGAGCTTAGGTTGAACAGCACTTAAATAATTTGCATCCACACACGTTATTCATTAATGGAAGGTGGGAAAAACTTCTCAGAAATGGTGTTTTCTAAATATCACTGTTTTAATACCTTTTTTGTCAGCTTTCAAAAGAGTCAAAACATTTGTTTTGAAATGTTCAAACTTAACCAAACATTTTTCTTGTCAAATATATTTATATAGGTGAGACACAGCCCTGCTCTGAAAACACCACATGCACTGTTCAGAGGTGAGTTGGTGCATGGCTACTGCCCTTCCACACAGAGCCCATCATTCTTAGTGGCTAGGCACTGCTCTCTCCTGCCTAGCTCACCACCATGGCAGTCACCTGCTCTTGATTCCCTCCTGTCCACCAATGACAAATCCATCTGTCCTGGGGTATGGGCTTTCAGCATTCCATTCCTGCACTTAAAAACTATACCTGACCCCTCCCATTGCAGACAGAATAGGATTAGGCTTCTTCTCTGCTTGCTGTTCAAAACTTGGTTTTGCTAATGTCCTTCCCATGCCTAGAATGTCATTTTTTCCCCATTATGCTTAACTCACTATTGAGATAACTTTCATCTCTCAAAGTCCGGATCCAAACACCTTTCTAATGAGGCCATCTCTAGTTAACCTAACCAAAAGAGATCTCTTCCATCTCCAAACACCTATGCTACTTAGTATTTGTAACACCCATGGAATCTGTCACACATGGCTTGTGGTGCATATGCACGTCCACATACACACACATGCATAAGGTATGTATACACACATACAACTTATCCACCCCAAAGTACCTTAAAATGGAACAGGGTAAATATCTGCTAGTTTGTTAAATGAAGCCCTCTTACCTCTAGGTACCACAAGCAGCTGTTTCAAACATGGTTTTTGTCATGTCACATTCCTTGGTTTTCAAGGGCTTACACTAAATTACCCTTCTCCTTACCTCTCTCATGTCACCAACCTAATTTCTCAATGTTTCCCAAAATATTACTCTAGGTTCTATCCAGGCAAATACTCTAAAGAACAGTGCCCCATTTCCAGTGTGGCATCTACCTGGCCACAGCTCATCTACCAGTTTGGCCTACCCACAGTCAACTCTTCATCTCAGAGAGGACTCAAAGGTTACGCTTTCAGGAAACATTTCTAAAATAAACCTGCCCATTCTGATCATCTTTATTTAACTCAGTTTTTATCTCTCCTTCAGAAAATTCTGTAAAGACAAAGTAACATTTTGTGAGTGCCTCCTACCTGCCAGGCACACAGAAACATGTTTTCTCCTCACAGGAACTGGGCATGGAGCCTAGCCTGTGGTGTGTGCTCAGCAAACATGCAGTTACACACCTTGCTTCTAGTGGAAAGGACAATACTGATCATGGCCAAGGAAAGAAGATAAACCTTCTAACAGAGATGTACTCAGCCTTTTTAACAGTTTAAGTGGACCATTGAATTGTAAAATAAAATTCTTGATACTTACAGCTCGTGCTGCTAATGTCATTAACACCCCTGTTAGAAACGTTAGATAATATCCTGGGTATACCCCGTGCCAAATGGCAGAGAGAATGAACGTCTGGATAGTTGGACTGAAGGAGGCTCGTTCATAACACACCCTAGAAACCATGAAAAACATGGAGAGCCAAGCGGAGTGAGTGACCCGAGTTTACAAAGCCTGCAATGATCATTCTTTTATTACCTGACAGGATTTAGGGTAACTAGAGAAACAAATACAACTTATCCTAGGCAATAACTTAGCTGTGATCTCAGGGAGGCTACAGTGATTAAGTGTCAAATTTAGGAACATAAATTCCCATCGTCTTACTGGTATATATAGTAAGTAAAATGATCATTTCTAGTATTTGGGAGTCTATACAATTTACAAAAAGAATAAATTTTAACTAATGTTAAGGTTATTTTTGTCCTACATTATTTTATTACTTTTTAAAAAAATATATATCAGTAACTTTCAACTGACCTAATAACACTACTCCTTCTGACAGGCAGACTGAGCTTTCCTATTAACAGGGTTAGAGAACTCAGATGAAAATAAAGTTTCCCTAAGGTATCAAATTTAAAATATAACAATAACAAAAAATAACAGATTAGCTCAGAGGATCTGCAGCCCCTGGGGAGACTGGCAGGCACCCTGAAGAGATGATAGCACATGCTAGTCATCTCAAGGGATAAAGATGTTTAATTTGTCATTAAAAAGGGACACTATAAAAGAAGGCTGCTGAGCGCCTTATCACTATAGGGGCCTTTTCTTAGGAAATAAATTCAAGATAGGGCAATGCGCTCACAGGGACGGTAAGAGATCCCTGGGAGATTCTGTGCCGTTCCCCAGCTCTGTCCTTCACACCTGTTACTCCACTCAGCCTGGGCTGCCTCTACCCTGTTCATGAGACACCCTCCCGACAGAAACCTCAGCTCAAGCACCCACCACGTCCAGGAAGTTCCTCCTGCGTCCCTCTGTGCCCTCGCTGTTCCTGCTTTCTCTCTCCTAATCCTCACCACAGGGAATAGCACGTGTCTGATTACACAGCCGTGTCTTTAACAAAGCTGTGAACTCTTTCACTTTGAGGGGCTAGGTCTTTTTGTCTTACTGGTCTTTGTATCCCTTGACTAAGAAAAATCTGTTGAATTGAAACCTTTAAAACTGGGACTGTTCTGGAGTACCCAGGGCACAAGTACTGTGCTTGTGCCGGCACTTTTGAATTTAAACCACATCTCTACTGAATGGGATCAGAAACTGCAAAGGAGGACACTGGTGACCTCCAACATTGGTGGAGGCCTTTACAGGAGGCTGAGAGGGCAGGATAGCTGCACATGCAGGAGAGCTGCATTCAGGACTCAGGCCAAAACAGTTCTGATTCTACACTGACTTGCCTAGGAGGAGGCCAATAATGTTTCCAAGGGTGACACTGAGGTCACAATGTCACTCAACACCATTAGTTTAATCAAGAACCTGAATTCAGTGAAGCTCAACCTTAAGAACTAGATGCCAAAACACATCTAAAGATTGTTTTTGAAGGAACGCACCTTTTGAGCCAAAGAGCTGTCTGAATATTCCAATTATCAAGAAACATCTTGAAACTTGTTGACATCTGAAAAAAAAGGCAACTTTTTTCTTTGTGTCACAAAATAATGAAGCTTTAAATATAAGTAATAATATATTATGCTAAAATATTAAAACAAAAAATTGCTTAACATCAATGGTAGTATAGTGATTTCTCTTTCCTTAATCCTGTTTTTCTAATATAGTAACATCATTCTATGTAAGAGAAGTTTATTGTTGGGAACACTACAAGGTAAATGGATTGTCACCATTTTCTCCTGTATGTTAACATTTACAAGGGTTGTCATGGAATTCTTCCAAAGGAACTCCTGAGACAGTGTACAAATGCCTTCTGATGGCCTCCCTCTCACACTGAAGACTGGGGTACCCACCTCATTATCTCCTTCCCGCCATGCTCTGCCATGGTTCTGGGTGAGGCAGACATCTACCACAACAACCGGCCCAGCCGTTGTCTCTCAGTGCCCTGGCTACTCTGAATTTTGGGGCTGCCTGTTTCTGTGCTGCCCCTGAAAGAGTAGATCTCCCCACCCAGATCTCTCAGGGCCTCCTATCTTTCCAGTTACTCCCACTAACGCTGTTCTTTGATCATAGAGGGAACCCTTGGTCTCCGGCCTACTTTTGTCCTGTGTAACTCTCTCTTTCTCTGGTCTTGACTTCTGACTATTTTAGATATTGTGTTTCATTATTTACTGCTTTTACATCAGAATCTTTGACGTTTTTGTTTCTTTTCCTTTCATTCATCTCCCTATCAAAATCCTAACTCCAGATCAACCACACTGTCCACCCGCCCCACTGGAAACATCTGCACGCTGTTTGCAGAGTATCACCACATTCCAGACCTTTGTCTTACGTTCATGGTTCTCCACCGCAACTGAGCCCTCAACCTACCAAATAATCCTGTTTTCCTAGACAACTAGTTCATTCTCCTCTTCCTGAAAAAAGCTACTGGACTGAACCATTTGAAATTTTCTTTTCTCTTTTTTTAAAATAAAATCAAGAAGAGGTAAGTGTCAGCAATTTCACTATTCAACCTAATACGCCATCTGTATCTCTGGTCCTCTCACCTCCTTCCTCCCTCACAACAGGTAAGGTAGCATCCTACTTTATAGAGATGATATAAAATCATCAGACTCCAAATTCTCACCATCCAACTACACACTCAGCTGCACACACACTTATCCTGCCCTCCGTCCTGTCTTTATAACGAGAGGTGGCCCTTTTCCTTTAGGGCCAGTCTCTCCACTTCCATCTTCTCAGGGACTTCATTGATCAATAGATCTCTCGCTCCTTCAGCTACAGGGAGAGCTTCACACTCTCCCCTTCAAATCGTCTCCTAATCAGTAAGCACATTCAATCTCTCCATTTTAAAACAAAATTAAACAGCTCTCAATTCCCTGTTCCCCTTAGCTACTCCCCTGTTTCTATCCTCTTCCCTTTATGGAAAATGAACTCCTAGGAGTTGTATAATCTGGCCCTTATGCCAATCCCTCTCCTGAAACTGTTGTTCATAAAACCATAAACAAGGATGGGCGCGGTGGCTCATGCTGGTAATCCCAGCACTTTGGGAGGCCGAGGCGGGTGGATCGCATAAGGTCAGTAGTTTGAGACTAGCCTGGCCAACATGGTGAAATGCCATCTCTACTAAAAATACAATTGGCCAGGTGTGGTGGCAGGTGACTGGAATCCCAGTTACTCGGGAGGCTGAGGCAGGAAAATCGCTTGAACCTGGGAGGCAGAGGTTGCAGTGAGCCCAATCCCGCTACTGCAATCCAGCCTGGGCAACAGAGTGACACTTCCTCTTGAAAAAAAATAAATAAATAAAACCATAAATGATGCAGGCATTTGTGCCCTTCTCTTGGTATCTCAGTGGCACTTAGCATTGATGACCACTTTTCCTTCAGAAAAATTAATTCCTTTCTTTACTTTTTCTTATTCCATACACTAACAGCAGGGGTGATAGCGCCCCCGGGAGGATAAAAATTGGTTCTTAAGGGGCAAAAATATCTTTTTTTATGTATAAATAAATATACATGCAGTAATACATCAATAGGTATACAGATACACTGTGTATCTGTAGTATTAAAATTTCAGGGGGGAAATTATTAGGAAAAGAGTGTCTCAAAAGTCTCCTTAAGGTGTTAATAAAAAACAAAAGGTTAGAAACACTGCTATATCCATCATTCAACTTCAACAATGATCAATTTCTCCCTCTCCTCCATTTTTATTGACAACACTGTTGTTAAGAATACTTCAAACCAAATACCAGACATCTTACTTCACCTGCAATTAGTTCAGAATGTACGTCCCATAAAGACTTTTTTTAAAAACCATGATCAGACAAAATTAATAATTCCTCAACATCATCTAAGCCCCCTTTGTATTCAAATATTCCTGATTATTTAAAAAGGTCTTTTCCAGTTGGTTTGTCAATCAGGACCCCAAAAAAGGTTCATACAGTGCATTTGGCCAAAGCCTCTTTTAATCTGTAATAGCTTGGGTCGCATGTCCCAAAGAACTTCCCACTTTTGATCTGATCTGGTGTTTAATAGACTCTCTATACTCCACATCCCCTCTAAATTTAGAAGGATCTAGAGATCGATTCAGATTTGGTTATCTTGGCAAACTTCAGTGATGTCACTGCTTTTCTTATGGCATCCCATCTCTGGCATTTAATGCCTGACTGCCCACTTTCAATAACATTAAGGCTCATCAGAGGGTCCAGCTTGACCCCTTCACCTCAAGTTTTGGTAATCTCTCCTATTTGGAATGATCCTTTTCACAGGCTAGCAAAACAATGGTTTTCTCTCTCTCTCTCTCTCTCTCTCTCTCTCTCTTTTGAGACAGGGTTTTGCTCTGTCACCCAGGCCACAGTGCAGTAGCACGTTCACGGCTCACTGTAGCCTCCTGCTCCTGAGTAGCTGGGACTACAGGTACTCACCACCACACCTTGCTAGATTTTGTATTATTTGTAAAGATGTAGTTTTGCCATGTTGCCCAGGCTAGTCTCAAACTCCTGAGCTCAAGCAATCTGCCTGCTTCAGCCTCCCAAAGTCCTGGGATTACAGGTGTGAGCCACTGTGCCCAGCTGGTTTTCTCCTTTTTTCTTCCTGGCTACTCCTGAATTGCCTTCCTTTGCCCAGCCTCTCAGTATTGGTGCTCCTTTAGACTCTCACCTCTTCTCATTCTCTCTTCCAGGACTTGAACTGCCACGTGCTGATAGTTCCCAGATTTCACTCTCAGGCTCAGGTGCCTCTGCTGAGTGTCTGACCATGATTTGCCTGGTGGATAACTCAGTAAGTCTGTGACTTGAAGATATTACCTGTCCTTTCAAACTCACATCTATTCTCCATTCTTTATCTAAGTGGAAGGTATCACCATAACCCTAGTTGTTTAAACCAGATTTCTGGGCCTGAGTCATAACTCATTCTCTCTTGCTGATCCCAATCTACCACCAAGTTCTGCTGAGTCTCTTACTCAGCTATCCAATATATTTACATGTTTCTAGCCCCACTGGCAGTATGTTGTTAGGTCACCATCAACTTGGATTAACAAAAATCCTCCTAACAGAGATCTCTGCGTCTGGCGGGAAATACATTCTATATGCCAGATCCTTCTAAAACACCTATATGATCACCTCACTTGGCTACATGTATGATCCATCCACAGTGCCCCATTACTCTTATAAGAAAGTTCAAAAGTCTTACATGGCTGTAAGAATGTGACTGCCCAGCATGCACTTTCCCAGTCACCCTTCATGGCTCCCTAAACCACTAACCAACAAGAGCTGCACACGCTCTCTCGGCCTCCAGGCCCCCCCTACTTGGAGTGTCCGGCTGCCTCATACTTCTTTGGGACTCAGCTTAAACACCATTTTCTTTAGGACTCTCTTCCCTCAAACACCTAAACAAAGAAGCTGGTGTTTCATGAACACCCACAACCCTTACCCCTCTCTGATCACCACCTATTTGACCTTAGTCTATAACCTCCAGGAAATTAAAGCTCCATGAGGGACTAAACTGTACCTATCTTATTCATTGTCTTCAGTGACTAGGGCACATAGTTGACAACCAATATATATTTGTTACATGAAAGAACGAGTGTTAATATTAAAGACCCTTCAATACCACTCCTAGAACATCACAGCATTACCTGTAAAAGCAAACTACAGTACTTACAGTATACATAGTAACTAACTTCTTAATGATTGACTTACCTCTATTTGTTGAATTCTCAAATTGGAAATTAAGTCCCAGCGAGCTGCTCCATTTTTGTCATATCCTCTAAAACCAAAGCCTGCAGCATTATTAATGGCATCAGCTATAGAAGACAAAATTTTTAAGAAAGTATTAATTATCTCCATAATAATCTACTATATTCTCCCAGAAGGTATATGTTATCACACGTTTTATTCTTGAACAGTAAAAGCAGATTTATTCTAATTTTTAGGTCAGAAACGATATCACATACAATGAAAATAACACATCCACGATAATTAGTCAATAAAACATGAGACATTATGCATGAGTTGAGCATAAGTGGAGTTTAAAAGCTGCTGAGGACCGATAGGTAAAAGCGAAGACTCATACAGGAAATGCTCCCCAACATGAGCTGTGCCAGTCGAATGAAGCAGAGTATGCTTGACCAGCTGCCAAGAAATTGCTAAGGGGATGTTTTGCCCTGGGAGCACCAGGCTCTTTTTAATCATATATTTGAACTTTATTATAAACAATAATATATGTGAGGCATAATAGTTTCCTTCCATTTTTTTTTCTTTCTTGGTTCACCAGAACTTTATGTCTCCAGAATTTTTAAAAAATAGAGATATGGTCTCTCTCTGTCACTGCCCAGGCTGGAATGGCAGGTTTATAGCTCACTACAGCCTTGAACTCTTAGGCTCAAGCAATGCTCCTGCCTCAGCCTCCTGAGTAGCTGCGACTGCAGGTGTGCATCATCACGCCTGACAAATGTCTTTTTTTTTTTTTTGTAAAGATAGAGTCTCACTATGTTGCCTAGGCTGGTCTCGAACTCCTGGCCTCAGTTGATCTTCCCACCTTGGCCTCCCAAAGTGCTGGAATTTCAGGCATGAGCTACAGAACCGAACCCAGAATTTGTTTCCTAATCCTTTTCACCACAATGCTCAATTAGTCATTTTTGCTTTATGTAAATGCTTGATTAAGCTGCAAAGAAAATTTCTGCCTCAAATGAGCCCTTTTCCAATCAACTTGAAAACTGTTTATGCTATGTGTATGACCAAAGAATAAACAAACTGAAATCCATCAAAGCCCAGCAAAATAATATGCCTATACGAACATGTATCTTAAAATTGTTTTATTGTTTATTAGTGTATTTTGTACATCAAACAAGATCTTTTAAAAATTACACTTTGGGGGAAAAGAATAAACAAGGTTTACTACTCTGTCAGATTTAATGAGGTCAGCCGCCTTTGTTCAATTCACATAAATATGAGCCTTTAAGGTAAGCATAGTAACAGATTCAACAGAATTAAAAGTAAACTCTATGAACCACATGGGCAGCATACCCATATAAATGGCTTCTGGGAACTCCCTCCTTCAGCATGGTTGCCACCACTTCTGATTTGTTCGTGTATTCACCCTCTCCACCTTTTTTAGCCTACTGTGATCTGAGAGCAATGAAACTCCTAACCACCTTCTCATTTGGCAACAAGATTGACTCAGGGTACGGTCAACAGCAACGAAACGAGAAGAGAACTGGGGAAATCAAACTGTGAGTGTCCACCTTCCATGTCCCTTGTCCCCCAATCTCCCTTCACAGACCCCGCCTAATCTTTACCCCAGGTAACGTAACTCCCAAGAGAGCTTCCAAGTTGCCATTACATACAGATCTTCCAAGTAACTGACCATTAACATTAATTCAATCTGTCCTTACACGGGCTAAATGTTTTTCAAACTTGAGTTAGAGGGAAAAAAACTGCTCAGATCCCAATAAATCCTTTTTTTGAGGTGATAAGGAGAAGAGGGCAGGGCCACAGGGCTGTGGAGACAAGAAACCTGATTCCTATTTGAGAACCCTGAATTAAGGAATTAAACACAATACAGGCTGCCTATCCACTAGCACCCATGAAATTATAATTTGAAAAATGTACATGTGGACACAAAAATCAGAAAGTAACCGTCCACATGATCCAGAATATATTCATACTATTTTTAAAATTATTAACAAAATACAAAAACAAAATTAAAGAATTTTGGACTGTTAGATTTCCCAAAAACAGATTTTTGAACCTCCAGAGATCATTAAACTCCAATTTCACAACCAAATGAACAGTTAAAAAAAGGTAATGGGGTGGAGATGAACATGGGCACATGCATGCTGAGCCTCAGCTGGTTTCTCCACTGACAGAGTTGACACCTGAACTTCAGGGCTTAACCATTACTAGGACCTCAGCTATTACTTGTGTTAAGACAGTACAGACAGGCCGGGCGCGGTGGCTCAAGCCTGTAATCCCAGCACTGTGGGAGGCCGAGGCGGGTGGATCACGAGGTCAAGAGATCGAGACCATCCTGGTCAACCTGGTGAAAC
>NW_016107316.1:729289-810105 GCF_001604975.1 Cebus imitator
AAAAAAAAAAAAGACAGTACAGACACAGTTAAGTATTTATTGAATGAAACAACTTTATTGCCTTACAGATAAAAATTCTTAAAATTCTTTAAATATAGTTCAATTTCAAATTGTCATTCATATATATTCTAACATGATTATTTCTTTAAGGAAGAATCAGGGAAAATGAATTAACTCACCTTTTCTTTGGTTTGTAAGTACGTAAAAATGCATAAGATTCATTTTTCAAACCAAATATTGGGGTTGGGGATAAGTATCCTAAGAATCATTTTAATTGTCATAATTGCAAACAAAAAATTAATGATGAATTTTTTCTTTTTTTTTTTTAAGGCAAGGTCTCACTCTGTCCCCCAGGCTGGAGTGTAATGGTGCGATCACAGCTCACTGCAGCCTCAACTTCCCTGGCTAAAGCAATCCACCCACCTCGGACTCTTGAGTAGCTGGGACCACAGGTATGCACAACCACACCTAGCTAATTAAAAAAAAAAAATTTTTTTTGAAGAGATGTGGTCTTAACATGTTGCTCAGGCTGGTCTCAAACTCTTGGTCTCAAGTCATTCTCCTGCCTCAGCCTCCCAATGTGCTGGGATTACAGGCATGAGCTACTGCTCCTGGCCTAATGATGAATCTTGTGTATTTTTACATATTTACAGAGATTTTGTGATTTTTCTCAAAAGCCTTATAAATTCAATGATCTCATTCCATTTGATAGATTTTCAACAATAAGATGTCCAACCAAATCCAAAAACATGCAGAACTCTTATAATTCTATAAATCTAGTGATTCAACAGGTCACAATTCTTATAAAACCCTAAAAGTACCAGGTGTTTGGGAAAGTTCTCAGTCTCAATTTAAAGTCAGAATCCAAGTAGTACAGGAATCTCATTTGATATTACTGATGTCTAAATTTGGCTACAATAAAAATGTTCAATCCTTAAAGAAATATCAGATTAAAATCCATAAGGTAACATTCTATTTTCATTGGCCATTAACTCACCAGGTTAAAGTAACTTTTAATGATACTATTGTGCACAGTTGTATGATGAAAGATTGAAAATAATGATTCCAGCCCCAAACTGTATTTCATTGTAATCAAAATAAAACTGAGAGTAAAATGTGAAACCTCAGAGGTCTAATTATCACCCTCGTTTGGCTGATGTGTTTCTTCGCGCATTCATTCAAATATTCATTGCGTACCAAATATAAACAAGGCAATCAGGACAATCATAAGAATAAAGGAGCTTACAATCTTGTGGGTGAGATAAAAAAGACAACACATACATAAAAGAGGTTTCAATCTATTCAATGAAGGATTCTCTCTACTTCAGTTCAACCTTCAACACGTGGCCAAATTATCTTCTTCGGCCATAGGATCAGACCATCAGGCGCTGCCTGAAGCCCCTTGTGGCTCATTCTGCAGAGCAGGCAAAGCCCTGTGAAAGCCCATTTCACCTGAGCAGGTCCCTCCTACATGCCCCTGCTAACATCTGCCAGGGAAAGCAAGATAGCTCCATGTTTCCTTGCTCGTAAGGGCAAAACCTGCCATTTTTCAATTGCTGAAATCACATTCAATCTTTCTGTTTTTGAGACAAAGTCTCACTCTGTTGCTCAGGCTGGAGTGCAGTGGTGCAATCACGGCTCACTGCAGCCTCAGACTCCTAGGCTCAAGCGGTCCTCCCACCCTAGACTCTCAAGTAGCCGGGACTACAGGTACACACCACCAGGCCTAGTTGATTTTTAACAATTTTTTTGTAGAAACAGGGGTCTCACTATGTTGCCGAGGCTGGTCTTGAATTCATTTTTCAAACCAAATATTGGGGTTGAGGATCAGAAGTACCCTAAGAATCATTTTAATTGTCATAATTGCAAACAAAAAATTAATGATGAACCTCCTGGCATAACTGATAACCCCCATCAGTGTGCCAATATCATTTTATTCACTTTGCTGATAAACTACTGACCATATTATACTATGGTTAACGGTCTATTTAAGAGGTATCATAATGATAAGCTGAATACAATCATACTAAATTACAACCATCTGGAGAATAAGGACTATGTCTTATACATACTAGTATCTATTCTGGCTAGCACTGAATCTAGAATACAATAGGCATTCAACAAATATCTGTTGTATTTCCATTGATCCATTGATTTTTATTTTGTATTATAATAAAATTGATTCTGTTTTTAGAATATCCTTACATATGAACTGTGAGGTCTGTGTCTTCTACATAGATGACTTAATTTTTCCAATTGGTCTTTACGTATCCTCAAGAGGGCGCACTGATAGCAATCTATCGACAAGGAAAGACTGCTTCAACACAGGCACAAGGGAGTCTATTTACATGTTACTTACCTAGCGTCCATGCAAAATAGTATTTGGGTCTGGCAGCCAAAAGAGAGATATATAGATAGATAATCTTTGTTGGCCATGAAGCTGTAGCTTGAAAATGCTCGTCAATGTTGTACTCCACAGGTAATGTTGTCGAGATGGTCAAGTGAAATAACAAGGACAGCCCGCAAACTAAGAGCTTCTGAATTACCGCAGTCTGAAAAGCGCAAGGCGAGACTTCATCAACTTTATCCATGCTCCTTTTAATTCATTCTATGTATTATTAACAAATTGATCTTCCTCAACATCAGTCCTACAATTCTTCTGGTCAAAATTGAAGAACTAAATCGCACTTGGTGTTTAAAGTTTTCCATAGTCTCATGGTATGAACTTTTCCAACTCAATAAATACTACGTAGGGGTTACTGCTCAACTCATACTAAAATCTCTATTTGTGTATTCAGAAATTTCAGGAAATCAAGAAATCTAAAAGCAAGCATTGGTGTATCAGTGTGAATGGAAGTGAATACAAAAAAAAAAAATAACAATTACTTTTGGCAGTAAATTTTATATGGATATATATATATAATATTTTTTCCATTGTGTCTTTCCTGTATTTTCCAAATTCTCGGCATCTCATGGACGTTATTTTTACAATAAACAATCTATGCATCTCCGTAAATCTGAAAGTTAACAGAGCTTTGTTCAAGAATAATAAAAACCAAAAGAGTTACACACCTGAGAAGAATAAAATGTGTATAAAAGACTGGTGAAAGAAGAGGCTATTCTTAGCAACACTGCAGTAAGGTTACATTACCAACTCAGGGTATTCTGTATTTTTACAACTCATGCTGTTTTTATATTTGTAGAAGGCCAGAATATTTCAACTTCATTTGGTATAAGAGAGATTATATAGGCTATGAAGAAAAAGAAGCAAGTGGAGAAAAGGCTAGATCCAGATGAAGTATGCAACAAAATAACTGGATTTAGAGG
Source organism: Cebus imitator (assembly GCF_001604975.1). Lineage (NCBI taxonomy): Eukaryota > Metazoa > Chordata > Mammalia > Primates > Cebidae > Cebus > Cebus imitator. Next base: position 732,617 of record NW_016107316.1, read on the forward strand.
TGATCCATACAGTAACCAAATAGTATTCAAATTAACTGAAGTAATTTATCAATGAAGTGCCACATTTTAACACCTTATGTAATAGTGCCAAAAGAAAAGCTCCAAGGCAAGAGCCAAAGCATATGCCGGATGCACTGCACTTTGGGAAACAATACTTTATCATTGAGCTGTTCCTGCAAGGTAGTACTCAGTGTTCATGGACTCTGTGCAGCAGCTGTTATTCTCGTTTTCCATTGTCTTTTAATAAAATAAGGCTATTTTTTCCTTAGTGCCTCCCAAATATCTTACCTTTACATTTGAATTATAACATTTTAAAATGGTAGAGAAAAAACAGTAATTATAAATGAAGCAAGATGAAACAAATGGCCCCATATTTTAATTTTAAAATGAGGCATATCATTCTAGTAATATAGCAAGAAACCTGTAGCCACTAGACTGTACAGTTCTGAAGCAGGGCAGGGATATGGTGCTGCAATGAAAATGTAGATAATACAAAGACAGCCAGTATTCTAAGAGGTGATATCCTCAACCCCCCTCCCCTGCCCAGACCCAGGGTCCCAGCAGTCAAGTTTGTATGTCCTAGGCAGAATACTGGAGAATCCTTCACTCAAAACAAACAAACAAACAAACAAAAACGAACAGCCCCAGGGAAATGTCCTACATATGTCACGACAGAGACTGCCAAGTGTTACCTGGGAGCCCTCCTCCCCTTCCTGCACAGAAAAAGAAATTTCTCTTGGTTGCTTGGAAGTCTAGCTAAAGATGACACATCAGCACCTATGGTACACCCGAGTGTGGCTATGTGATTAGGGTCTGGTCAATAGGATGTGAGCAAAAGTAATCTATACAGGGAAGACGGAGTGTGGATCTCTCATACCATAGGGCCCCCATGTTATTAATGCACTGCTTACAGGTGAGTGTCCCACATGTAACATAAAAATAAATTTCTACTTTAAGTTCCTGTTATTTTGGTCCTTGTTTCAGCAGCCAAACCCATATCCTAAATGATGCAGACAGAGGAGAGGACAATGGAGAGGTCCCCAACAGAAGAGCCAGTGGGCTCCACAAGCATCCTTTTTTGGATCTCAATAATCTACATACTCCACTGATGCACAAGGAGCATCTAAATGCCATTTGAGGGACTTATTACTGACTATCACTATTTGACATTATAAAGTATATGAATGTAAAATTTAAATAAAATATATTATTTAAATGGTGGGAAAACACATTAAGAATATTTACCATTATCAACAACCTCTGATTTAAGATGTCTATAACCCAAAAGAGGAAAGTGACATTTTATGAGAGCAAAACCCATAAAAACTCAGTGAAGTAACAGAACATATATATGTGTATTATTTTTTGTCGAATTTGATTTACTACTATCACGTTTATAACATTTGATATTTTCAACTATTTTACAAAATCGTTTGATCTTCATACAGTCTCTAAAATGGGGAAGACATTAGGATTCTCCTTTTGCAGAGAGGGACTCATACACATTAAGCGATGTGCGGAAATGATGAGCCAAACTGGTCACTGAGAGTCCAGCATCTTGATTCCTAGGCTTTCATTCTCCTTCTAGCATTCTAGAATAAACTTCTATGATGCTGTCTACAATTGTCTTTACTTTCTCTTACAGCAGGGAGACCACTAAAAGATTAAGTGGTCACCCTGGAGATAGAAAACAGTCAATGAAAAGACACCAATTTCAAGTCTGGAATCCCATCCAGTTTGAGATGACATTTCTCAACACTTAACCAGTAATAGAAAATACGAAGAGAAAAACACCATTTTGGTATAAAATACAATGAGCCACATGGTAGGAAAGAGACAATATACTATCTTTTGCGAAGGCATGCACATTTCTACATTCACTCTTTGTTGCCCACACAGTGGAGGGTGGTAGATTTGCAGGATAAGGGAGGTCACGTCACCCCTTGCTCTAAACCCTGCATTCAGGGAAAACATATCAGCCCCTTTCCTTCAACTCACAGACTTCCAGATTGGTCTGTTCTTTTTCATGGAAACTTTAGATTTTACCAGATGAAGTCTAACAGAAACTGAGCCTATACAGAGTCTCAATGCCTTTCCTTATGAAGCAGCATCCCAGCAGTTTCAAATACCCCAGTGGCTCAAAGAAAGTAAAAATTATGTTTGGTTGTAAGGCAACTTAGCACAGACTTGGAACCAGATTGCACTAGTTTGAATTCCAGTTCTACTGCCAACCTGGGAAATCTTGGTCAAACTTAGCCTCTGAGTCTTAGTTTCCTCATCTGTTAGATGGTAAGAAAAACAGTGCCTGCCTTGTATGACTGCTATGAGGGAGGGCTGAAACAGAGGTGTGAAGTCCACACCACAGAGCCTGACACACGGTGAGCACTGTCAAAGTGTTAGCTATTTTTTATATCTTTATAATATTACTAATCTCTTCACTGTGGGAATAAGGAGCTGTTTTATGGAAAAGGTGATATTTGAAGTAGGCCTTTAAAGGAAAGAAAGAGTTCAACTGGCAATAATTAAGAAGAGGAGGGGGCAAGCAAAAAAGAAATGGAGGATACAGAGTGTTTACAATCTGCTGGAACACAAGGCAGGGGTTAAGACAGTCACACAGAAAGAGGGAGGGAGGAAGGAAGGAGAGGAGAGAGGGGGGAGGGTTGGAGTGAAGGAGGGAGAGAGGGAGGAGGGAGGGTGGGCCTGGAAAATCATTAGGCTGGCCAATTCCATAATAAGAGCTTTCTTGTAAAATTCCCTGTAACTATAAAGCATTATTCTTATGAAGGAATTCAGCACATACTTTCTGAAGTGACTTTATTTATGTTCTTTAATCATGACTGTACTTCTACTAGATATCACCATTAAGTAACAGTATGAAGAGTCATTTATCTTGAAAAGTATTCTTAAAGAAATACATGGTTAAGTTCGAAATGTGAAAATATTTGTATATTTAAATAAATAAGACTAACCAATACATGCTATGAAGGCTCTAGATAAATCTCATGACCTTACATTTGGAGATGGCTCTGTTCTTTCAGACTGTATCTCTTCTTTTCCATTTTCACCTGATTGTGTCATATGGTATGATCTGCCTTCAATGAAAGTAATGTAGTCTTTGTAAGAGCAGAGTGGGCCTGCCAGGATCCCCATGAAGTTACAGTTGTAACTCAAATACTCCAGTAGGCTTGGCATGCGCCTGCAATGAAAAGACATGCAACCAGTGAGATGCAGCGTAAGCTTTCAGAACATTTGATAGAATAATCATCCACCTCACTGTTCCCCATTTCCAAAATAAGACAAGCTTTAATTTTCATTTGCACCCACACAACAAAAATTTTCAGGCTCAGGACACAGTCATGCTCAACAGTGTGTCTGAATAAGAGCTTCTTTATAGATACTTAGGGCAAATATAAAGGTTTTGACTTAGATTTCTCATGATGAAACAAATCAAAGATGGGTGCACTATCCATAAAGTGCTGTCTCTTCCCAGGCAATTATCTGCTCTTATAACAAACACATGCTGCACACCATGTGCCCCACATGCTCCAGGGCCTGGATACAGCAGGAAACAAAGAGAAGACAATCCTATAGCCACAAGGCTTGCATACCAGTTGCAGAAAACAATAATAAAATATATAAAAAAAATATTTTCAGAGATGCTAAGTGCTACAAAAAGAAGGAACTCTTTTATGATATTGAGAAGTCAGAGAAGGCCTCTCTGGTAAGGTGACATTTGAGCAGAGACCAGAAAAAAGTGACAGGAATAATGTGGACAGGGATTCCAGGCAGAGGGAATGATGCTTGAGGACCCCTGAGCTGGGCATGCCTGGCAGCAAGGAGACCATGGGGCTGGAGTAGAGTGGTCCCAGGAGAGGAGGTAGGAGCAGGGAAGACAGCTGAGCTGAACCAGACAGGGCCTGCCTTACTAGCCATGGCAGGGACTTTAGATTTTATTCTGACTTAAATGAAAAAACATAGCAGGGTTTTAAAAGACCTATGTCTGAAAACACATCACTTCAGCCCATGTGTGGGGCTCCTGCTATCTCCAGGCAGGAGATGACGATGGCTGGAGGAGGTGCAGACGCTCTGCACGTGTCCTGGCAGTGGAGCCTGAAGTCTGCTGAGGGATTGGCTATGGGGTGGAAGAGAAAAGGGAGTCAAGAATGTCCCAAAACATTTTTAATTCCATTCCTTAGAGGTCTGTCCAAATGATACATGGTACCTACGGGTAACAGGGTGAAAACAGTTAGTTTATGCAAGAGACTGTTTAGACTATTTATGTTATCATATAAATGAATAAGGAGTGTATATTTAAAAAAAAAATACAGTTCCATTAAGAAAGTCTACTGTCGATTACAAGCCATCACAAAGAAACCACAACTGCACCTAGGCACGGCAGGTAGGCTTCTCAAACATGTCACAGTCCCTCCTCCTCTCTGAATAGGATAAGCTGTCTCCTTAAAATATACAAACATTCTTGTGGACAAGAGAGGTTGAGAGAACACCCTCATAATAGAATGTATTTTTAAAAAACAATTTAAGAGATAGGTCTTGTTATGTTGCCCAGGCTGGACTCAAACTCCTGAGCTCAAGCAATCCTTCTGCCTTGGCCTCCTGAGTAGCTGGGATGACAGGCACTCACCACCTTGCCTAGCTTAGCATACATTATTTTTCTTTGAGAAATTACATAGAACAAAATAGTGATTCCTGCCCATCTGATACTGTCTAGGTTACCACTCAGCCAAAACTACTTTTCTAACTTTTCCAGAATTATTTTTCCACTTTTAAAAATGTCTTGAACCTTAAGTATTTTCTTTTCAGGGCTTGAAATTGATGACAGAAAATGTTTCTGGCAGATTTTCTCTTTTAGTTATTTCTATTTAATGATGAAACAGCATGCTTTCTCACTGTATCAAAGACTGGGATAAGTACCCTGCAGTCACAAGGGTACAAAAGAACTCCTTGTACTCCAGCAGCAGAGTTTCATTCTCAATACCAATTATTTTAACACCAAGTCAACTATGTATCACCATTAGCAAGGACAGGAGGAGGTTCTTAATCATGAAACTTGCTTAAGTAATTTTTGGCTCCACTGTATCAAACAACAAGTCATTTTAGGTACTGAAGTAAATTACTACACTTGTTTATAAAATCAGAACTTAAATCTAATTGTAATGTATAATACCAAACAAAAGCTTCATTCATTCATTCATTCCATTGATAATTATTTGATATCAACCATGTGCTGTCTCAAGTTTGGGCTTCTCCCTGTGGAATTATTGACACTTTGGACCCCCAGTTCTCTGTTGTGGCATCCTCCTGCACACTGCAGGGTGTTTGGCAGCACCCCCTAGGTGCTACCCACCAGGTGTCAGTAGCACCACCCCCTGGGCAGTAACAACCAAAAATGTCTGAATCTTGGAGGCAAAATCACTCCAAATAATGAACTACAACTTAGATAACGGGAACAATAAATGAGACAAAGTTCTTGTCCTCAATGACCTTATATTGAGGGGCATGGAGAGGGACAATTAAAACAAATGTCTTGTATAACATCAGACAGTTAAACCTACTACTGAAGAAAACAAAGCAGAGCAAAGGGACAGAAAGCGATGGCAGGAAGGGAGGCGTACTTTTGATAGAGTGGTTTGCACAGTAAAGAATGGATGGATTGAGGAAGCGTGGGCAAGCTCTGGGCTCTTGCTGGGCCTTATATGCTGTGGCCAGGGGTTTGTAATTCTATTCTAAATTACAGGGGAAGCCACTGGAGGATTTTCATCAGGGGAGGGGAATAATATAATTCAATGCACATTAAAAGCTTCTCTGGCTGCCAGCTGAAAAGTAGGCTGCACAGGGGATGGGAGAAAATAGGGATGCCAGGTAGGAAGGCTCCCACAGCAGACCAAGTAGAAAATGAGGGTTTGTGCTGGGATGTGACCTGCGGAAGTGGTGAAAATCAGTCAGATCAGAGATGAATTTTAAAGGAAGGGCTAACTTAACTTGCTGGTGAAGCGTATTTGCTATAAGAAAACGGAAGTCCCCCCAAGCCACCAGTGATAATGCCACTGTTATTAACTAAGTGGGTGATAATGGTGGAGGAACAGATGTGGAGGAGGAAGGAAGAGGGAACCAAATTAGAAGTTCTGTTTTGAACATGTTCTGTTTGAGCTGCCTGTCACTATCCATGTAGAGACCTTAAAATGGCAGTTGGATAAATGAGGCTGGAGCTGAGGGGACAGGATTGTGCGGGAATATAAATTTAGAAGACTTCAAACATGAAGATGGTATTTAAAGTCAATGGATGTGACCACCTGGAGAAAACTGAGAGGTCCAGGTCTGAGCCCTGGAATACAGCAGGTTCTTCCTGTGGTAAGGCAGAAGCAGGGTCAGAGGATTAAGCAGAAGAAACAGAGAGTCAGTGAGGGAGGAGAAAAAGGGAAAGAATGGAGTGTCCTGGAAGGAAGTGAAGAAGGTATTTCAGAAGAGTGGCCAGCTGGCCAGTGCTGTTGAGGTTCGGCATCATGCAAACAGGCTGACAATGAAATCGGCCAAGACTAAGAGCGATCCTGAAAGAATGATTTCAGACCAAGAATGGGGACAAATAAATACCTTAATGCAGGGGGTTGAGGAGAGAATGGGAAGGACACTGAATGTTGACAAAGCCTTCAAAAAGTGCTCTTCTAAAGGAGTGTGCAATAATGGGGTGACGGCTAGAAAGGAATGAGAGGTGCCATGAGCTTGTTCTGTTCAGGTGGTGGGTGTCCCAACGGAGAGGCAGAAATCAGTGAGCGAACAGACAGGAGTAACTGACACAGCAAAATCCTTGAGAAGGAAGTGGACTCCGTGCCACAGTGAGAAGCTGGCCTTAGATTACGGACAGCTAGTATTTGATACCAGGAAAGAAAGTAGAGCACTGTGTTAGAGATTCAGGCATCATTGTATATTTGGTGGTTGCAAAATCAAAGTAGGATTGCTTTTTTTTCTCTCCAAAAAATAAAATTTTGCTACCAACATAAGTAGCGGGGACAGAGTGTTAAAAGTCTGGGAGAAAGGAGAATATATCATCTTAGTAGTGTGTGGGAAATGAGTGGACTAAGGAAATATCATTGAGCCACTGGCAATACTAGGAATCCTAATTTTAAATTTGGAGTAACAAATTCAAATGAGTCCAGTCAGCAAGAAGATGTTTTTCCATTCAGCTTTATTCCACTGTTTAGGTAGGTGGAGAGGTTGGGTTACCTAGGTCTGGGGATTTTCTCTCAATGTGAGAGGCACGGGGGAAATGGGGGCTGAGTGTAAATGAGTAGCTACTGGGATAGCCCAAGGGCCCCTAAAGATCAAAGAACCCAGACCAAATTAACCTCTAGAAAAGTATACTTAAGTGTGTATTTATTGCTATATAAAGACTGACTATAGAGGTTATCAGAATAGAACATTTTTAAAGATGGGGAAAATATAAAAAGATCCCTAAGACATGCTACCTGGGATCAAAGATGAATGAATACTTAGTGTAGTTCTAAATAATATCACAAACAATCTCATTCTTCTAGCAGTTACGCACTTATTCATTCTAGATTTAGAAACAAGGTAATCTACAGATAATTTTTCTTTAAGTATAATGCGTATTCCATCTCAAATTATTTTCGGTTGAGATGGACCCTGTGAAATTAAGCCATTCCTCAGATCAGTCATCAGAGTGCCTTCAATAAATGAAGTAGAAGCCTATCACAGATGAATTCCTCAAATAATAATGAGAATTATCTGACTGGTTCTTTATTATTTCAAAATATGGCATCTATATACTATACTAATGCATTATATCTTAGCCCAGTACCTGCCATCAAGTTATCGGCCTGTAAATGGTACCTGCAATTACTATCAGTAATTACTAGATGGCAGACATGAAGACAATACTATCCTCCTGTCTTCAAGGAACTCAGAGTCTCACAGGGACAAAAACTAGCAGCTAGCCTCATGGCCCACAGGAGTCATACACGTACAATCACATAGGCAGGGTGCTGCAGGAGCCTTAGAGAGGATACCCAGTCCCACCCAGCAGGCTTTGGCAGGAGGGAGGTGCGTGGAGGGAGTGAGGCTTGATTTTCAGAAGTAAGTACCTCTAGAAGGACTAGTAAGCCTAAGCCACAGGAGGAATGTGGTTCCTAGGCAGAGGCATGGGAAGCATGACAGGATACGATGCAAAGGCACGTACCTTACAGCTAAATCCCTCTGTGAGGAAGTCAGTTCTTCATCCTTCCGAAACATCCCTGAGAAACAAAAATTGGTACTTTTATCAATTAAGATTTCTCCCAAAATGGCATTTTTGTCCATGCAGACTTTCATTACTTTCCTCATTTGAAATTCATGCTATTATATTCCCAATTTTGATATAATGACTATTCCATTCCTTCTTATGGCAACACAGGCTCAATCATGTGAAAAGTCTTTATAAAATAACACATGGGTGGTCATTTGACTCCACTCTAAGGGAAGTTATAATCAAACTAAAGAATTCCCAAATGCTGGCACTTTTTAAATTATAATGTTATTGTCCTTAACTGTAAATGCTATGACTTTTCCAAAAGGGCCATTACAATTTTTCTATTATTGGATAACTTAAATGACTACACATTAGTACTATAAACTAGAAGCTCAACATAAAGCAAGGAGCAATTTCCTTACTCTTGATGACTCCAATGCATGAAAACCAAACTCAAATATATGATCTTTATCCATCTATTTACTTTCTCTTCAAAGAAGAGGATGTATTATTTAAGATTACACATCAACTTACTAGATCCATATGCTTTGAAAATATATATACCTCAAATCCAATTTAAAGACTAAAGGGGAACTAAATTAAAAAGCAAGCAGCAACATTAATATTCATAAATTAATATTAATAAAGTATTAATATTCCCAAAAGAAACAAAGCTAAAGCAATTAAAAAAACACTGAAATAGACAAAACTAAAAACAGGAAAAGACAAATCATAAAAGAACTACATGTAGCCAACTAATGTGAAATGTTAATTTCATAACATTTTTATTATAAACCATTAAATGTACATTAAAAGAGCAAGATGCCATTTACACTTATAAGTATGCAGAAATTTTAAAGGGCTCTTACTCATATTGTACAATCTAAATTATGTAAAACACACATTTTATGTATTTTATATGTATATAATACAAAGATGAGAAGAAAATAATTACTTCCTTAAAATGTCTCCGAAACTATTCTATGCACTGAGGAAAGAGCAGAGGAAAAACAAACTCCCTGCTTTTATAGCACTTATAGTCTAGTAGGGAGAGAGAAGATAAACAAATAAATGAGCTACCAAGAGGAACTCACATCATCTTTCTGTAAACCAGTATAGCAAACACGTTAGATATCTTTCTACCCTCTATTCCTAAAACTCTAGCCCTAAGGAAATAACTGAAGGTGTGGTTCAAGATATATGACACGGATCATCACAAGTTTATACATAATAGCAAAAAAAAAAGTAGCAGCCTATATATGCTACAATTGAAGAATGGGAATATATTATACATTCCACTTTTGACAATTATGTAAAAAGAAAACTATGCCTCATAAGATGATAAAGGAAATATTAATAAAAAAAAGAAGGGACCAGGCGCAGTGGCTCACATCTGTAATCCCAGCACTTTGGGAGGCCAAGGCAGCTGAATCACCTGAGGTCAGGAGTTTGAGACCAGCTTGGCCAACATGGTGAAATCTTGTCTGTACTTTAAAAAAATAAAAAAATTAGCCAGGCATGGTGGTACATGCCTGTAATCCCAACTACTCAGGAGGCTGAGGCATGAGAATCGCTTGGATCTGGGAAGCGGAGGTTGTAGTGGGCCTAGACTGCCTAAAAAGAAAAAAAAGGAGGAGGTCTGGCTCTGAGGATTGTTGGGGGAGGGATACAGAAGATTATTTTTCTTTGTATTTCCAATTCATGTTTTTCAAATTTTCCTCAATGACCACATACCTACTTTTTATAATCAGGGGGAAAAAAAAACACTTAAAAAAAGATGATCAAAGATGAGAAAAAGGTAAAATACTATCAGGATTTAAACGCTTAAAAAGGATAACTCCTATTTGTGACAATTCTATTTTCTTTCCCCATATCAGATACACTGCTGTCCACCCTTTCCTTAAAAAAACAACAGCCATCTTTAGAAATGAGGATAAGTATTCGGTTGTCTAAAATTTCTTATCCTTTTTTTCCTCATGCTTTTACCAGAAGGGTGACATGTTAATAACCTTATTTGTGATTTCAAGCTTTGCCATACATAAACTATGTTGTTAGGTTTAGTCAGCATTTCCAAGTGTTTGGCATAGGGTGGACCTCTACACCAGTTCAGCCTGCCACGTTGCTCAGAGAAGCTATTATTGCTTTCAAAGTATAAACTAGCCAAGAAAAGCAGACACAGAGCTTAAAGCATAGAGTTACATAGAACAAACTTGTGTCAAAAGCCTACAAGCACAACAAGCTCAGCCTCCCTTCTCAGTTCACAATTTGGGAACTTGCCAAAAGAATCACCAAAAACCAATTAAAGAAAAGATATCATTTTTTAACGCTAAAAGTCTAACCAGGTACAGACAAGGCAGTCCAGTAAACAATGGGATACAAGAAGACTTCTGAGCCCCATGGTGACAACACGTTGTTGGCAGAGACTGAACGCCTGCCACTGTTTGTTGCTGCTGTGTCTAACCGCTGATGCTGGCAGTCCAGAGATTCTACTGTGCTGCTTAGTTGCCCTGAGTACACTATTTTTTCACTGTATCAATGGAATGGTATATTTTCCACTGTTTAGTACTTACGTATGACTAGGTATAAGAAAATGATTGCTTATCATTTTCATGTAAATTCGGAGTTCAGGAATCATGGTGATGCCAAACAACCACTGATTATCCACATGGGTGGCTGCGATAGTGACATCTTTGGTTTCTGATGGTTCGATGTACACATATTTTGTTTCATGCATAAAATTATTAAAAATAATGTAGAAAATTACCCTCAGTCTATGTGTATAAGGTATATATAAAACATAAATTAATTCTGTGTTTAGGCTTGGGTCCCAAGATATCTCATTATATGTATGCAAATATTCAAAATCCAAACAAATCCAAAATTGGAAACACTTCTGATCTCAAGCATTTCATATAAGAGATACTCAACCTGTACAAACATTCAGTTAGCTGAAGTATTCCTACTGTAAGGTGACATCAATGAAGCTGCCAGCAAGAAAACCAGCTATGCTATCCCTAAAGGCCACAATACAAGTCAGACTTCATGAACAAACATGCCAGCAGGTTATTTTAGTCATTCAACCTAAGCCCTCAGCAATCTCAAAGCCAGAAGGGTAAACAGGCTCTGTTATGTGAGGGTGATGAAATGTCTTAAAACCATGCCTAGAAATATCCAAAGATACAGTAACACCTGCTTCCTGAGGATGCAAGTATGAATGATGCTGCTGGATTGATTCACTGATAGTTGAGAAACAGACACAGTTATAGATAATTCACTTGGTTTCATCTAGGAGTGGTCCAGAACCAGACTGTGCAGAAACAGGTTAGCACAGTTCTGAGTCTGCTGTCCTTAGTAAGGCCTTCTTATAAGGTGTGCGCTGGTCCACAGTCCCCTACACCAATATGAAATGTTCCCTATGCCTAGCCTATTTGTGTCAACAACATGGTTTATTCTGAACACCTGCTTTCCTTCTGGAAGCCTGGAATTTGGTGTGTGTTAGGCAGCGGAAGCCTATGTGACCAGCCCCTAAGAAAAACTTTAAGAGTTTCCCTAATAGACACTTCCCAGCTGTTGTCACAATTTGTTGCTGGGGAAATTAAGTACATTCTTAATTCCCCCAGCAACAAATTGTGAAAAACTAAGTGATTCCCCTGGGAGAGGACTTCTGGAAACTTGTGCCTGGTTTCTTCTAGACTTCACTACAGGCACATTGCATTTTACTGACTTTGCTTGGAATCTTTTCACTGTAATAAATGTTAGCCATGAATACAACTACATGCTAAGTCCTGTGAATCACCAAGCTGGGAGTGGTGTTGGGGTCCCCCGACACACAGACAATAAGGCCCTTCTCTGAAAGACTAGCTGAGAAAATATAGATTAGACAGGGTTCAATCCATCCCTTGGGAATAAAGGGGTAGGTGGTATCGGGAGTGGCAGATCTGTAGCAGACTGTCTCAAAGGATGTACTGAAGCAAACTGGAAGAGGAATCCAGTTTGATAAGTTAAAGGGAATGAAATCTTTAAATGCTGCCAAGATTAATCAAAATCTAAACTGTTCTAAACAGATAATTACCATTAAATCCATTTAAAAGAAGAGGTCACAAAATGGGGTTTGTTGTGCTTCTAATTCTGAGTTGAATATATATTGTCATCAGATACTTCTAGACCTATGGACAAAATTATATCCTTGACCCATGACTTTTCTATATTCTCTTTCCAGTGTCACAGGAGTAACCTGTTATCGGCTTATTACAGAAGTTTTAGCACCTGAAGATAACTGTATGTTTTTGCCTACAGTGTTTTCTAGTATAAGTTTTATAACTACAATCTCGTTTCAAGGTCTGGTGAGTTTCGCCAGATGACTTCATTGATCAGAATGCAAGAACTACAAGACACTGCACAAATTATAATCCATGAAAAAACCCTTCAAGCTGGATCATACTGTTAATTGACAATGGAGAAAACTGAAGCAGTAAGAAGCTGAACTGGAATCTGAGTGTACATTTGCCCATCCATCAAAACCCACACTCCTACCACACCTCATGTTCCCTCCTGTATGCGGAATTTTCCCTCAGAGGTGAAGTTTCTCTTTCGAAGGGCAGAGTTGCTGTTTAACATGCAGACTTGATTAAACACGTAGCAGAGATTTTTTAATCTACCTCTTTCCTTCCACCATCCCCCAGAAATGCTTGTAGTAGTCAGAGGCGAGAAGAGGAAAAATTCTCTCTCTCTCTCACTTTCTTTTCACAGTACTGTCAGGGCTGGTCCTCAGACAGTAAGAGGGAAAACCTGCCTGGGGAGTTGCACTGGATAGGTGGAGACACAGTGGGGCTCAAATTCATCTCAAAAGCTCCCCAGGATACATACAAATGACTGTTCTAATAGGGATGCTTCACTTCTTCAGTCTTTGAAGGAATCAGAGTCCAAATCTTATGACTCAGAGTCCTGTTAGGCCAGGCTATATGTCACTCATTGAAAAGAGAAATATTTATAATAAAAATATATGGAAACATATAATTATGAATGTATGTATAAAAAGGAAAGAGGTGGGGGTAACACATAAATTATAATAAGAATTTAACAAGGAAGCAGGAAATAATAAAACTTGATCTAGACCAAATGTCTCTTTCCTTTATATGTCAAATTACCACTACTGTGGGCCATATGACTAAATCACACCATTTTACTTTTTGTCACTGCACTGAATTCAAAATGAAGATAAAACACTGAAGGAAAGCAAGCATTTTTCATAACCCTATGCAGAGTTAAATATATTCCACTATCTTAACACCCTCCCTTTCCTTACTCTAACAGCAGAAAGTTACGGTAATATCTCAAGCAAAAGATTATTGGAATTAAAATTTTTTCAGCAACAAAAAATTAATTTCAGAATTCTTACCATCATGAATTTCGTAAGCCAAACTAGTGATCTTCTGAGTAATGATCATCATTGGGCTGTGACAAGATAAAAAAATTAGTATTTTAAAAGAAGAAAGTTAAAACAATACTTATGACATATGAATAAGAGTTTATTCTGCTTTTATCACTACAAATCCCGAAATTTTTAACATAAAAAAGACCTCCAAGGGATTTCAGCAATAACTCAGAGGTTATGTGTTTGAGGACAGCACAGGAGATGGCGATCTGGGCTTTCTCCCAGGCTTCGAAAAACAAAACAAAACAAAAAATGCTCCCCCCTAAAAGAAATCTCTAGTGACCCAGTGATCTAACCCAGTCTCCTCATCTTATACATTAGAAAATGAGGCCCGGAGGTGAGAGGCACACAGGCATGAGAGGAGGCCCCGGTCTCCTGCTTTTGGCTCAGTACTGTCTTCAACATCACGGACAGACTCCCAACTTCTTACTCTAAAAACTAGGCACCCAGGGGTTATTGACTCTAAACACAGTCAGGTAAGGCACTGAAATCATGATGTATTTTAAAGGAAAAAGGACTTTAAAATAATAAAAGAAAACAGCATTATTTTCCTATATTTTGTTATTATTATTGAATGAATAACTTGGAAAGGAAAAAAAGACATCCATATGAGAAAACCACCAGGATGCATCTTACACTTCATTACATTAGCTTTCAGACAATATTAAAAAACAGTTAAGGCTGGGCACAGTCGCTCATGCCTGTCATCCCAGCACTTTCGGAGGCTGAGGCGGGAGAATTGCTTGAACCCAGGAGTTTGAGACCACCCTGGTTAACATAGCAACACCCCATCTCTATAAAAATAAATAAAACCACCAGGAAGGCTTTTATGCTTTAACTATTACATTAGCTTACAGACAATATTGAAGAACAATTGACCAAAAGTTATTTAACTTTCTGAAACGATAATACAATAAAACCAAGAAATTGTGTTTTGCCTTAAGGTAGACTGTGCTCTATACATGTGAAGAGGAGAACACGTTTCAGGGAATCCTGAAGACCCCATGCACTGCCACGGAAAGGGGGCCCCAGGCTAGGGAGACTTAGTCCCCTGTGGGTCTAGTTCTTGACCTGCTCACTTCCACCAGTCCACATCGCTCAGTGCAGAAACTCGATCGTGTCCACTGCTGCCTTTGGCAAACAGATGTGTCTTTCTCACAATGTCAACAAACAGCAGCAAGGGTTTGCTTTAAACATTCCTACCACTGGTAATTTGATTTACAGACCTGGGCCCTTAAGAAGCTACAGCTCATTCTCCTCAACTAATAGGAATGTCTTACCAATGACAAATGGTCTTAAACTGGAAGTACTTAAGGGAGGAGATTTCTCTTAGGTTCAATTCTAAAAGTCAATTCTTACATTTACATACTCACATCTCAGGGAATCATGCTTCAACCAACCTAATCCCCCAGGTGGCTTGGAACACCCAATTGCTATTTCTGCTTTGTAAGATATCCTTCAAGCCCTTGAAAATTATAAAAAATGCCCTGTAATTTCCATTTCCCCAGGGGGAGATAATCATTTTTCTCAATCTGCCTAATTCTTTTCATAGTTTAGCTCACTGGTGAGTTATGCAATTCTCTTCGGTTCTAAATTCTAATACCCATGTCTCCTTAAAACATAATAACAACTGATAAAATAATTATTACATTTATTTTGTCAATTCAGTGACACAGTAATCTGTCAGGTATACACAGACAAGATGTTTAAAAAATGCAAATATGGGCTCTGAGTGTCCTTCTTGTGCCCGCTTGGGCCCCTGAACCCACATACAACTTCTATTCCATCAGGTGCAAAGGACACAGAAGCTCTTATAAAAGTGAGCTTCACTGGGAGGACAGGTGATGTGTGGCTGGGAGGACGGGTGACATGTAGCTGTACTGCTGATTCCAGGAATCATGCCCCTTAACAGAGTAGGAGGGAAGACAGGAAATGGACCTGAATACTCCAGCCTCTCTCCAAATGCTGCTCTCTCCACCCAGACTACTCTTCCTGGAATCATTTTACAAGGATAAGCTACTCCTCCCTCTTCAAGAATCAGCTGAAGAGTCACTTCGCACAAGAGGCCCACTGGACAACTCTAACTCAAGGAGCTTCCCTCTGCCCACACAAACACACACACATGCATGAAAATACACACACTTCATTTCATCTCAGTCCTTGTTTGTTTCCTTTACAGTGTTTTCACATTCATAGTTGTTCTCTTTATTAAATCTCTCCCTTTTAAATCTCTCCCTTTTTTAGAAAGTCCATGAGGCAAGGAACCTAACAGTCTTGTTCACCACTAAACCTTCAGCATGTATCACAGTGTCTGGCACAAAATATGTGCTAAATAAAAAAAAACATTTCTTTTCATCAGGGTCTCGCTCTGTCACCCAGGCTGGAGTGCAGTAGTGCAATCTTGGCTGACTGAATTCAGCCTCGAACTTCTGGGCTCAAATGATTCTCCCACCCCAGCCTCCCAGGCAGCTGACACTACAGGAGCGTGCCACCACACGTGGATAATCTTTAAATTTCTGGTTAACACGAGGTTTTGCCATGTTGTTCAGGCTGTTCTCAAACTCCTGGACTCAAGTGATCCACCCGCCTCAGCCTCTCAAAGTACTGAAATTACAGGTGTGAGCCACTGTGCCTGGCCAACAAATATTTTTAAAATATCAAATAAATGGAATCTAAGTGTCTAGTCAAGATCTATTACTCCCTCTATAGGTTATACACCCCCCGCTATCTGTTCTTTCTCGTCTGTGCGTGAAAGCATTTATTATATATTGTAATTATTTGTTTACTCTTCTATTACCACAAAAAAAAAAAAACCATGAGCTACTCAACAGTTAGGAATACTGCTTTAATTATTTCTGTGCCTTCAGTACCTGGTACATAATACACTGTCAATGTACTGACTGGTTTATAGAAATGCCTCATCATTTTTTTTTTTGCTTCATTTCCTGATGGTCATTAGCTCCATATATTCCTTTTGTTTTAAGTGGATGGCAGTCCCAATTCTCTGGTCCAACCCGTCAGCCAGGCATTGCACATGGAGAAACAGAAAGACTGAAGACAAAACTATCATAGAGTAACTACACAGGCATATGTTATGGATGAAAATAAGATTATAGGAAAAGTTCAGTAAGGGATGAGTAGATTAAAGAGAGCTCAGAAATGCAAACTAGAGGGCAAAACAGCCAGATGAGTCCAACACAGCACAGCAGGTACACAGCTAGGAGACAAGAAAGACTGATGAGAAAGGGCACACCTCACCCTTCCACAGCAGAAACAACTGTGCAGAAGGCATTTACAAATGAAAATAGTCATAACAGTACACAGGGACATAACTGCAGTGGGCTTTCTTAACAGTATATTTTGTTCACAAACATCTGTTTCAGGACAAATTAGGGTGATTTACACAACTATTTCACTTACATCTTTACTGACATGTTAACTATTGAATATCCGTTGACTTTGTATTAATGCAGCCTCAGTATCTAACCACTTCCTGGACCCTAGGAAAAGCCTGGGATGCCTTGACACAAATTGGAAAGAACCTCCTGTTTCGCTAGGATGGAAGCTGGAAGCTGGAAAAGGGAGAAGAAGTGGAAGGCTTTGGAACTTCCAGAGTGAGGTCAGGGCCTGTGGATGGAGATTTTTTTCCTTCTATAGGACAACGTTAGTATATTTAAGTGGTATTACCGAAATTTCCTTCCAGTGATACTCTGCTAAGACTGTGGGAAAATATGAAATATAACTGTTCAAAGTAATACTTCAACTGATGTAACAGTTTTAGCTAATATAAAAAAATTCAGCTTAAGTAAAAATTCTAGGCTTTCTGAAATAAAAAAAGGATAAAAAATTTAAAAATATATTTACATACTTTTTATCTCTACAAAGAACAAGAATAGGATTTGGTTCTATTACACAGTAAAACTCAAATGTAGTTAAACATTACAAGCGAATGAATGCTAAAAATGAACAATTACTTTTGCGATTGTTCTGTTATCTCTAGGAGACCACTAAACTCAAGGGAAGTCTGTATGTTAATGCTACAAATCAACTAAAAGCATCTACTGGGTAACAGCTTGCCACCAGGATATGTGTTACCCGGCAACAGAGGCAAACTGTTAACTGTCCACCTCAGTTATCCTAAGTGTACAAGTACCCTTTCATCCAAACAAGATCTGCTGACACCAAGTAAACTCACTTGCCTAACACCAAATGAATACAAAGTGAGAGATGATGGAAAAGGCCATTAGTCTTTGTCCATTCATTCATTTACTAACAGCTTCATTCAGAAAAAAACAAGTATTTAATGAATGAACACCTACGATGCACCAAGTACTGTTCTATGTGCCAAAGACACAGTGTGAACAGGACAGGCCAAGTCCTTGCTGTTATGGAATTTATACTGCACTGGAGAGAGACAGATTATAAACGAATAAACAGGTAAAGATACAATGTGTCAGACGCTATGAGCCCTGGGCAATAAAATGAAGCAGAGTAAGGGGCCTAAGGAATACAGGACACAGGTGGGAACCAGCCTCACCCAGAAGATGACAGTGAACCAGAGGACAAGCTCTGTGGAGGCCTGGAGTAAAAATGTTCCAGGAAGAGAGAAAGGCAAGTTCAACAGTCTAGGAAGAAGTGTGACTGGCATGTTGCAGGATCAGCATGGAGGCCAATGTGACAGTGAGTAATGGGGACACAAACAAAGGTTGAAGACGGCAAGCAGGAGGCCGGATCCAGCAGGCTCTCGCCTTCTCAGGGTGAGGACACAGGCATCGATCTGAGTGAGACAAGAAACTACTGGAGGATTTTAGGCAAAAAAGTGACTCGGTTTTAAAAGAATACATTCTGACTCTAGGTTGAAAAAAGACTGTGGGGGTACCAGAGGCAGGGGGAAGGTGGGCAGGGGAGGATGGTGGCCCAGACCAGGGTAACAGCACAGGAGGTCTGAAGTCACTTCTAGATCTATTCTGAAGGGAAAGTCAATGGGATTTGATAATGTATCCTATGCAGGTTTTCATACTTGGTACCACAGAGGTTTTTGACCAGGGTAACTAACTAGGAGGAGGAAGCGGACTGAGAAGGGAAATCAGGGCTGCAACTTTAGGCATGCTTGGCACAAGAGGCCCTAGACAGCAGGGTGCATAGGCAGCTGGACGTACGGGTCAGAACACTTAATCCTGACCCCACTTCACACCAATTGTGGAAGACAAGGAAGTTATCTGACTTTTCTCAAAACGGTTATCTATAAAACACAGGGGATAATGATGCCACTGTGTACTAAATTCAATAGTGTCTGACACACAGCAGATGTTTAATAGGAGCTGGGTCCCGTCTCCATTCACGCCTTTGCATAATAACTAAACTGCTATGAAGCCAATGGTGCTGAAGGAACATAATAATCAAAAGGGAAGCGCTGTTTTGATGAAAGGTATGTGAATAACTACAGTACAAAGTATGCACTGCCCAGTGAGCTATTTGAGGATTTACACAGAGAGAGCTGAGGGGATGCATCTCAAACAAGAGTCATTTAGCTAAGCCTTTAAGACTGTGGAGGTTTGGACACGCAGATATGGCTGGAAGGGTGTTCCAAGGAGAAACACTGGGATGAGTGGCAGAACTGAAGAAGAAAGAGTGGTGAGAAGGCACACACTGAGGAGGCCCCGCAGGCCCATCACCAGCTTCTCAGCCTCAGGAAAACACTGCATGTTTCTGATGAATCTTGTGCCACCTGCTTTGTGAACACACATACGTTCAGGGAGAAAGGCTTGGTTGGGTAGGGCGACGAACAGACAAAGCAAACCATAATGGATCCATCTCTGTTTACTCCAGATAACTTGAATTACATTAGTGGTAGCCAGATGGAATGTTTCCTGAAATCAAATGTAGGTCAAGGGGCTGGGAAATGCTCCCACAGAATGAGCCAGGATCAGGGACAGGATCAAGTTCCACTACTTGCAGGCAGTTGAATGATTTACATCAACCCTATTCACAACACAGTTATGCATCATTAGCGGGAACACAATGAAGGGCCAAGGGGGGCCTTCCATGACTCATTTCAGAGAACACAGAAACACATCTACAATCAGAGTCTGAATATGAATAACGCTTTCTAAAAAGAAGGGATGGACATGATAAGCACACCTGTGGCTATCAGATTATATGGTCTACCAGTTCTTATTACGCTTGAAAAAAATGCTGCCTACAAAAGTACCTGTCTGAACCTTGAAGAACCTAGCAAAATGCACAGCGCATGCTTAATAAACCTTACTGAAGGAGCACACACCTCTGACCAGTAGTAAGCATTTACTAAGCCTCTAATACGGTTCAGTTAGCTCTAAGATACATTCTTGACATGAAGAAATGATTATTTCACATATAAATTTTTGGTACGTACACTAAAAGCAACCTTTTCAGTACCACAGAAATCAACACATTCCAATCAGAACCTTTTTGCTAAAAAATCTGTTCTCACTTCCATCTGCAGTCTATTATCTATACGTGGGGCAAGGATTTATCTTTCTTTTCTCTTTCCAAACGTCCCAGTACCATTTACTGAAGAGTAGAGCCTGGCTTTCCCCATGAATTTCTGATCCCACCACTGCTGTTCTGTATTTTTATTTCTTAGATCCGTGGGTCTCTTTCTTGGTCCTTCATCTTGGTTTCCTTGGTTTGTCTATTGCTGTCAGTCCAGAATATTTTAATGGCTCCTGGGTAGAACGTCTTTATATCACTTCACTATACTCAAGCATTGATTCTTCTGGAGAAACTTTTCAATTTATTTACCTGATTTCCCTAAAAACTCCAATTTTACCTGCATTATATCATCAGATTAACTTGGGGGAGTCAGAGGGAATCTGTCTTTTTTTTTTTTTTTACTTTATTTTTTATTTTTTTGAGACAGCTCAGTCACCCAGGCTGGAGTGCAGTGGTGCGATCTCAGCTCACTGCAACCTCCACCTCCCTGGCTCAAGTGATTCTCAGGCCTCAACCTCCCAAGTAGCTGGAATTACAGGTACGCCCCACCACGCCCAGCTAATTTTTATATTTTCAGTAGAGACAAGTTCTGCCATATTGGTCAGGCTGGTCTCAAACTTCTGGCCTCAAGTGATCCACCTGCCTCAGCCTCTCAAAATGCTAGGAGTGCAGGCATGAGCCACCACACCCAGCCCCATTAGTATCTTTATAATACTGAAGGTTTTGATTTTTTTTTTTTTTTTTTTTTAGACAGGGTCTTGGTCTGATACCCAGGTTGGAGTACAGTTGTGTGAATATGGCTCTGGAACCTCAATCTCCCAAGCTCAAGCGATCCTCCCGCTTCAGCCTCCCGAGTAGCTGGAACTACAGGAATACACCACCATGCCCAGCTAATTTTAAAATTTTTTGTAGAGACGAGGTTTCGCCATGTTGCCCAGGCTGGTCTTGAACTCCTGAGCTCAAGCGATCCTCTCACCTAGACCTCCCAAAGTGCTGGTATTACAGCTGTGAGCCACTGCACTCAGTCACATACTGAGTTTATTATTCAAACAAACAGGCTGATTTTTTTTGCCAGTTACTCTGTTCTACAGTGAGAATTTATCATTTTCTGCACAGAGCTTCTGTACATTTCTTTTTATACAAATTACTAGATTTTTTATGGTTTTTCTTGCTTTTGAAAAAGAATCCTGTTTCTCATTTTCTAACTGATTATTGCTGATATAAAGAAAGCTATGTAGTTGTTTTATATTTATCTTGTATCTGTTTTCTAAGGCTAATGTGAGACTAAACAATTTCAGTAGCTTTTCAACCTTTCTGTAAATAGAAACTTGTATTACGGCATAAGTCCCTGTATCTAATCAACATCTGAAATGTATCTTAAACCTAACAATTTACACAGACTCGCACACAAACACACACCCATTTCTCCATACTCCTGTGCAAGTAAAATTGTCCCATACAAAAGAGATTTCACTTTGATTCCTCAGCAAGAGTCTGGGCTTTGCTTCTTACGCTTTTTAGCGTCAGAGCAATGGGCCAGCTCAGCACAAAGGGTTAGTCACTATCCAATCCACCTTCTTAGCCATCTAACATTCTGAAGATCTATGATATTCACTCTAATCAGGATCTTTTCTGCTCATGTATTATAACACATTCAAGGGTTCCCTGTGCCCAAATACTTCAGCAAGAGGAGTCTGTCTCTAGGTGGCTCTTTTCTCTCCTGTGCCCATTTAAAAGAAAAAAAAATAGAGAGCCTTCAAGTTAATTCTGTCACAATGGTCTCCTTCAGCTAATTCGACTGTGTCTAATCTTTATCAGACCACTGATAATGGTCAAAACTTTTCTCCTAACAGATAAAAAATATTCTTTAAACTGGGAGTTTTATAAACAGGTTTTCTATCTTAAAAATGCCAGATTGTTTTTCTTCTATATATTTAAATATTTAAAACTACACTTAAGTATTTAAATGCATTTTTTTAAAATTTATTTTTGTTTTTTTGAGACAGGGTCTCACTCTGTCACCTGGGCTGGAAGGCAGTGGTGCGATTTCGGCTCACTGCAACCACTGCACCCAGGGCTCAAGCATCTCTCCCACCTCAGCCTCCTGAGTAGCTGGGGCTACAGGTGTGCACCACCATGCACATCTAATTTTTTGTATCTTCAGTAGAGACAGGGTTTCACCATGCTGCCCAAGCTGGTCTCAAACTCCTGAGCTCAGGCAGTCCACCTGCTTTGGCCTCCAAAGTGCTGGGATTACAGGTGTGAGCCACCACACTCAGCCTTAAATGGCATTTTAAATAGCAGCAAAATACTTCTAAAGTCACATCATATACAGCTGTTTTTTAAACATGCACTATGTTCTTAAAGTCAACTGTCCTCTGGTCTGAGGCCACATGACTCATGCTTGCTGATAGGAGGCACACAGAAGTGTTGCCCAGGTACACCCTCACTTTGCTCACACTTACCACCCCGCCCTCAACTTAACCTAGAGGATTCCAGAGCCTGAAGGAGGTAGAACCATAAGAAGGAACGAGTCTGGTTCCCTAAATGACTGTGTGGAGCAGAGACTCCCTCCTCAATGAAATGTAATGTGAATGAGAAATAAACTCTTATTACGTTGAGCCACTGAAATACTGTTATTGTTTTAAATGTATTTAGCCTATCCCTAGATAATATAGAAATGTCAGGTAAAGGCCTTGAGACTGACAAGAATTTGGAATAGCTAATAAGGGAAATAAAAAGGGGAATGACTAAGATCAAACTGATGGAGGGGCTGTGAGAGCCCACCAAAGTCTGGGCCACACAAATCTATACTCACACCAATCCACACGATTGTATAATACATTCAACTTGGCTATGTTAAATTATTTTTAAAATCGACCAGTTAAAAGAGCAGCAAAATATTTTTTAATGAACTATTACACAGAATCCCAAAATACAAACTAGAGAAACACAGAGCAGACGTGGCTGAAGCAAGACTGGAAGACCTAGAACCTCACCTGCTGAGCTCCTCTGACACCTGCAGAATCTGCCTACAAAGTCCCAGGACCCCAGAGGCCAATGTGAAAATTCATGATTTTACAATATTGTTAACTTCAAGCTGCTAATGCTAACATTTCTGTTATCAACATTAATAAATTAAACTAATTAAAAGTATGCTTTTTGTTTCAATTTTCTACTATTAATAAATGCTTATTTCTCACTGATTGTAACTCAAGTATTCGAAGCTCTTAATTTCTCTTTCAGGTGGCACAGCTTTGCCCCCATGGCTCTCGTCTCTTCATTTGTGTTGTTTGTTACTTTCCCCCATTCTTCTGACTGTATTTTCAACTTTCTTCTGTACTTAAGTATTATTCCTGACTCAATACACATTTAATTCCACCATGTGCTAAGCATAGGATGCGTGATGAACAAGACCAATATGGTTGCAAATTCTCAGGAGAATTAAATTTTCTAAGCAATTGCAATTATTTTAAACTTACACAATGATTTCCTAATTTCATTACACTATGATGACAACGTGACCTGGGCTACTTCCTCAAGATCACGAAGGTTTTCACAGTGGTCTAGCGTCTACTGATTCTTCTCATGAGGTCATGTTCTCCAGGAACACCTACTATCCATAAATGGGATGGCCAACATCTGTTCTCCTTTTCTGCTCTTCCAGGTGTATTTCCCAATTCCTCTCAATAGCTTTGATTAACTAGATTTTTGGCGCATTTAAATTATTTTGTTTTGATCTGGGTTTTGTTTTGATGTAATTTCCTTTCAGCCAAACCAATTTTAAAATCTGTGTTGTAAAATATACTTTAATCTCATTATGGAGAAAAAGATATTTCCTNAAATTCTCTTGTTTCATAAAAGTGATTTTTCTCTGAGCTGATACAACTTTGGTCCATTTCTATTGCTGAATAATTTTTTTTTCAGAGGTATCATGACTTTTCCAAAACACTTATTCTTAAATTGGATTTACTGCTCATTACTTATGCAGTCCAGATGACTCCAGTCTAACCCAAAGCAGGCCTACCGTATCTTATTCACTGGAGAAAGCAGTCAAGCCTGACATAAAAAAAAAATAAAAGTGTATCTTCAACTTCCCCATCTGGTACCAAGGTGTTAGCAGATGTCACTTTACAAAGATGGAAAGCAAGTTACTTCATAAGAGCTTTTCTTGTATTTATTTCATAACAGACATTCAGTTTTGTTACAGGACAGAGACTCATCTAGCACCCAGTAAGAAAATAAATCCCCTTTGAAGGAACAAAAGCCAGAAGTTATTTCCACTACTCAACTGAATACTGCTGTTAAATGGAGAACATTACAAAGAGGTGAAACGCATAGAAGAAGAATGCATCCTTGAGCGTGTTCTCTAGGAAACTCTGACTGACCTAGCTCAAGGACCTATGAACCAAAGAAGGCCCATTAGGTAAGGAGAAGCAGAACAAGGCTCTCACTGACTTCTGCAGTACTATAACAGACTACTTAGAAGAGGGAAATTCTAAATTTATGAAGAAATTTTCAACTGAAATGTTTAATAATAGCTTTTCACTTGAACTACTAAATGCAAATATAATATTTTGTCCTTTAACCACCTTGCTAGAATGGATAAAACAGGCTACTAAATCAAAGTTTTCATCTTACCCTGAAAAATCAGCAGAATATTGTCCATAGTCAAAGATATAGACTCGAGTAACTTGGCACACTGTGAGGTATCCCAGAGCAAACAGAAAGCAGTATCTGAAAAACAAAAATAAGCTACATTAATGAAAATAAAAGACTCATTTTGTTAAAGAGCACATTTTAAAGTACTTTATTAATTAGATGATATGGTTCAGAAATTAAATATTACTAGATTTACTCTAGAAACAGCTTTCTTTAATGAATTACGAAAACTCTTTTCTAGTATAATATGCTTCAGTTTACTTGACTATCACCTTCAATAGTAAATTCATTTATTCATTTTCTTCTGAGACATACACACACCAATTTATATATTTGAAAGTCATGATCACAAGCTATAAATATGTGATTAGTATGTGTTCCATTTATTCCTCCTTTCCAGAACATAAAAGCACAAAAATATCTGGCTAAGGTATACATTAAACAAATTCTTCATAGAATTTTGAAAAAATCCTTGTTCTCAATAGTCTAAAAGCATACCTGCTTAGTATGAGTCGGGCGGCATTTACTCACATTTCATAGCCATGAACACTTAGTGATTTCTAAAAACTTAAGATGCTGGGAATATAGTTACAATTAAAAACACAGAATGGGAAAAAGAACTTACATATCAACAGAAGAGAACAGAAACCCAGAAACAGACTCCAGAATTTTTAACATTGAATAAGATGAAGGCTGCAGTGCAAATTATCAGGGAATAGACAGCTTGTCATCTAACTGGTTCACAAACTGGGTGGAGAAAAGAAAGCTCTGTCTTCATCTCACACCAAAACAAGTCTATGTGGATTAACTAATTACATGTAAAATACACAACTACAACAAATAGGAACTGTGACTAAACAGTCAAATGTTCCCAAATTGGGGAAGGGCTTTCTAAATATGTATCATATAGAAGAAATCAAGGGGGGAGAAAACTTTGATAAAAAATTACATTTCGCCAAATAAAAATCTTTGTCATGTAGGCAGTTCAGGTGGTTTTATGGAAGTTCTTTAAACTTTTGAGAAACAATTACAATATTTTAGATTATTCCGGAGCAAAGAACAGGGAAGGAAAGCTTCCTAATTCAAATATGTTAGTTTAACAAAACTAACATATTCATGATTGCTATATCTGACAAAAATAGAACATATGGATACACATTCACAAAGTGTTGAGAAATCAAACTGAACGTCTAAAAATCATGTGGCAGACTGTACTTTCCAAAGATGCTCGAAACAGTATATCCTATTTCATACACTCTTCTGCAGCCTGTCCTGCTCCCTGTCAAGAGGAGGAGCCTCTCTCTCTGCCCACTTCGAGTGTGGGCTGGCCTTCCAACTGCACAGAACAGTGGACTGCAACATTGGGCTCTGCCTCTGATGAGGGCCTCAGGCTGCTTCCACTAATGGCAGAAGGTAAAGGGGAGCCAGTGTGGGCAAAGACCATGTGACTGGAAAGGAGGAAAGAGCCAGGAGGCGCCAGGCCCTTTTTTTTTTTTTTTTAAATTTTTTTATTGCATTTTAGCAAGCCACTGCTCAACGAAATAAGAGAGGGCACAAACAGATGGAGAAACATTCCATGTTCATGGTTAGGAAGAATCAATATCGTGAAAATGGCCATACTACCCAAAGTAATTTACAGATTCAACGCTATCCCCATCAAGCTACCAATGACTTTCACAGAACTGGAAAAAAACACCTTAAACTTCATATGGAACCAAAAGAGAGCCCGCATAGCCAAGTCAATTCTAAGCAAAAAGAACAAAGCAGGAGACATCACACTACCAGACTTCAAACCATACTACAAGGCTACAGTAATCAAAACAGCATGGTACTGGTACCAAAACAGAGATATAGACCAATGGAACAGAACAGAGGCCTCGGAGGCAACACAACATATCTACAACCATCTGATCTTTGACAAACCTGACAAAAACAAGCAATGGGGAAAGGATTCCTTTTAATAAATGGTGTTGGGAAAACTGGCTAGCCATGTGCAGAAAGCAGAAACTGGACCCCTTTCTGACACCTTACACTAAAATTAACTCCAGGCCCTTTTTAACAACTAGCTCTCAAGGAGTGAGAACACACTCATCTCCTCATCCCTCAGGGAAGGCATTCATCTATTCATGAGGAATCTGCCCCGTGACCCAAACACCTCCCATTATGCCCCACCTCCAGCATTAGACATTAGATTTCTACATGAAGTTTAGAGGAGACAAACATCCAAACCCTAGCAAAAATTTTCTTTCAGCTCTTGATATAAAGAGTCAGACCTGTAAAACAGGGAGAGATGTTACTGATGGCAGCAATCTTGAAAGACAGTCAGCCCTCTGGCCCCAACAGTTCACATGAATCCTACACGAAAGTATACTCCCTTTCCTCCCAGGATCCCCAAGAGTGGGAAGGGGGTGGGGGATAAAAGACCACAAATATGGTGCAGTGTATACTGCCTGGGTGATGGGTGCACCATGACACAGTGTATCATGACTGTAGCCAGTATGAAATAAACAGCAAAATCAAAACAAAACAAAAAAACCCACCCATCTCATTAACATAAGCAAAAATATTAACTGACATTGATGTTGGAACTACATTCATTTGCCAATGATGTGAGCAACTACTTTACTAAATTGGAGAGTAATCGAGCATTTATTTATAGTCATTTTGGTCAAATTACAGTTGAATTGCAGCCATAAGTTAACTGTGAGAGTTCAGAAAAAAATAAAGGAAAATCAATGAAAGTGTTTTGCGAGAATCAACAAGCTATACAGAATTGACAATAGAGGATATTCTATTTTCATTATTATTTGTAAATTCTGCACTAAAAGTCTGTTAAATTTGTAAAATTTAGAATAAACTCATGTACATATATTTATGCATACTTTTTTTTCCTAGAAAGCCAGTTAGTTGTAACTTACCATTACACCCCTACTAGCTACATGTGGTTACTGAACTCTGGCAATGTGGCCAGTGTAAACTGAGATAAGCTGCAATTGTAAAATACACCCCAGATTTTGAAGACTAAGTATAAAAAAAATAGTTTTCATTGATTACACTTTCATATGATACTATTTTGGCAATATTGGGTAAAATGAAATGTTACTACTAAAATATATTAATGTGCTTTTTTTCAGTCTTTAAACTGTACCTACTGCAAATTTTTTTTTTTTCCCTGAGATGGAGTCTAGCTCTGGCGCCCAGGCTGGAGTGCAGTGGAGCAACCTTGGCTTACTGCAATCTCAGCCTCCCAGGTTCAAGTGATTCTCCTACATCAGCCTCCCAAGTAGCTGGGACTACAGGCACATGCCACCACACCCAGCTAATTTTTCTAATTTTAATAGAGATAGGGTTTCACCATATTGGCCAGGCTGGTCTTGAACTCTTGACCTCAAGTGATTCATCTGCTTCAACCTCTCAAAGTGCTGGAATTACAAGCATGAGCCACCATGCCCAGATGGAAAGTTTTAAATTACATCTGTGGCTTGCATTGTATCTCAATCACACAGTGCCAGATAGTTTTCCTGAAAAAAAGCAAACAGAGCTGGTGGGGCTTTTCACACTTTGCCATTCTCTCTACCTAGAATATGGATCTGATGGGTGTGGTAGCCACCATCATGGCTACCCATGAGGTAGCCAGCTAAGAGGCAGAACCAGAGAAGAAAACTGCTTCTTTAATGACATTGTTGAGCTGCTACATTGGCTCTGGACAATCTAACTTGAGAAAGAATTCTAGGCGGTGGTGTTTTTTTTTTTTTTTTTTTACTCTCTGTACTCCTAACTCATCCAAAAGCATATCAAACTTTTGTTGCTAATTTGTCTTTTGAATTAGACTACAGGGAAGGGTGTAGGGGAAAGCCTTTGATTTTTCAAGTTCATATATCAACAAAGAAAGCAGACATATAGGCCACTACATGAACAAATTATTTTAAGTGACACAGTCCATTTATGAATTTCACTGAATGTCTTCAAACAAAAGAATATACATGCAAATAAACAGGGCCTGAGCTGAATTTAAATAACAGCCCCAATCACTTTTTATTATTCCTACCTGTGTGACCTTAGAAAGTGACTATTCTTCTGCATCCTAGTTTTCTCATTTCTAAAAGGTGGGTGTACTATTCCAGAGATCCTGTCTATTCTAACCCTATCACTGTCATCTCACCCTCCTTGCAACTGACTGGTTAATGGGAAGCATAAAACTTAGGTCCAGGTGATAAAGCATGACATAGAGCTTTTGGAAAGGCCTTTCTTACTCTTAGTGTGACACTTGCTTTTGGCACATATATATGCACAGTGGCTCTCTTTAGCATACGCGGAGCTAGCCTGAGGACAAAGTCAATATGCTGAGATGGCAAAATAAAAAACAGAACTTGGTGTTTTGATGCCCCCATTGACACTGAGCTGTTGAATTAGTGAAAACGAGGTGCCTGGTCTCATAACTTCTACCTTCAAGAGGTAACCTTTCTCTGCTGTTTACGCCATTCACATACTACTATAAATTGTGATTTCTGCACTTCACAGTCAAAAGCATCTGTATGTGATTATTACTAATATCAAAATAAAATCAACAGCTTCTGAAGAGTTCCAGAACAGAACATTTACTTATTAAGTAATGTTGAATTGGTGCCTCATTTCAAAAGCTGAAACCACATCTAAAATATCTGTTCACTTAGGTATTAGATACAGAGTGGAAATTGTTCAGAGAAATTGCTAATTCCCAGGTAGCAGCAACTATGGGAATTAATGAACTAGCAATGCTGCAGAGAACTAAAAACAAATTCTTCTCAAAAAAGGAAAATGTGATGTCACCAAGAGGTTCAAAATCTTGATGGGAATAAAAACAAAAACTAACAAATGAGGTTTTACTTTAACATGATGAAATGAAATTACACTGTTTACTCTCCAAGGTTCTCAGGCTTAGATGGCTTTGGTTGTAGCCCAACTGCACAAAAGGCTTGCACATCTGAATACTAGCTTTTTTCTCTCTATTCTGCCTTCCCCTCTGTATTTTCTAAGACTATTTCCTATGTGTATTTTGTTTTATAGTGTTTTTTGAAAGAGAAGAAAAAAGTTAAAGAACTTACATTACCTGATTTCAAGACTAAGTATGAAGCTTCAGTAACCAAGACAGTCTGATAGATACTGGCCTAACGTTAGACACATATATCAATGAAGAGAATAAAGAGTACAGAAATAAAGCCATACATAGACAGAAAATTGCAATTCAAAAGGAAAAAGTATTTGCAATAAATAGTGCTGGGACAAATGAATATACATATAGAAAAAATAAATTTCAACCCTTGTCTCTTAACATACACAAAAATTAACTCAATATGGATTATTGATCTAGGCATAAAAACCAGAACTGTAAAACTTCTAGGAGAAACTTTTCATAACCCAAGGACAGGCATAGGTTTCTTAGTAAAAGATAAAAAGCTCTAAACTAAAAAATTAAATTCACTTCATCAACATTTAAAAGTTCTGCTCTTTAAAAGTCACCACTAAGGAAGTAAGAAGGCAAACACAGATTGCAAAAACATTTTCATAATTTATCTGACAAAGGACTTACATCCAAAGTATAGAAATGAATTATAACAAAAATTAAATCCAACAGTCAACAGATCTAAACAAAATGTCCCAAAAGAAGATACACAATTAGTCAAACCGCACAGGAAAAGATGCTTATCATCATCAATCATCAGAGAAATCTAAATTAAAATCACAATGAAATATCACTATATCCATCAGAATGATCACCATGGAAAAGGCTGAGAACATCAACTGTTGGTGAGAACAGAAAGAAACTGGCACTCTCATGCATTGCCAATGGGAGTGTAGAATGGCACAATTACTTTGGGGAAGTTTGACAATTTCTTATTGGATTATAATATTTTTATCTGATGTCCAGC
This sequence comes from Cebus imitator, assembly GCF_001604975.1. Taxonomy (NCBI): domain Eukaryota; kingdom Metazoa; phylum Chordata; class Mammalia; order Primates; family Cebidae; genus Cebus; species Cebus imitator. The sequence goes on from NW_016107316.1 coordinate 763,356, forward strand.
AACTCCTCTCCTAGGTATCTACACCAGAGGAATAAACATATGTATCAACAAAAAGACTTGAAGAATGTTTCAGAAGTTTTACTCCTAATAGCCCATTTTTGAATTTTTAAACAACTCAAATGTCCATTAATAGGTCAAAGGATACATAAATTGAGGTATACTCATACAATGGAATAAAAAGGAACAAACCGTTAAACACAACAACAGGGATGAATTTTTTAAACATTAAGCTGAGTAAAAACTGTCAGACACAAAAGATTACATAATGCATGATTCTATTGCTATGAAATTCTAGAGCAACCTAAACTGATTTACGGTGACAGAAAGCAGCTCATTGGATGCAGAGGACAGGATGGGCTGATTATAAAGGATCACAAAGGAACTTTTTGGGACAACTGAAATGTGCTGTACCTAGATTTAGGGTGGTAGTCACACTGGTCTATACATTTGTCCAAGCTCATGGAACAGGCAGCTTTATTTTATTTAAGTTATACTTAAATAAAACTAATTTAAAAATTATTTGGAAATAAACAATTTTTGTACAACCCCTTTGCAGATTCCTTCTTAACCTGGGGTCCCAGGGTTCAGTTTGCATCTTTTCTCCATTTACATTCATTTTCAAGAGGAAATGGGCAGTGCACAGGGCCCCTAAACAATTATAATAGTGGCATCAAAGATCACTGATCTCAGATCACTGTAACAGAGATAATGAAGTTTGAAGTGTTATGAGAATTATCAAATGTAACACAGACACAAAGTGAACACCTGTTGCCAGAAACCAGCACTGATGGATTTGCTGGGTGCAGGGATGCCACAAACTTTCTGTTTGTTTAATAAAAAGAAAAAAAGGCAGTATCTATGATCCACAATAAAATGGAGTGCAATAAAACAGGTGTGCCCATATTTGTTTAACCTGAATTATAGTTCCTACTGGAAAGGCAGAAGGAATACTGAATTAAGGAGCTGTTACTGCTCCAGGCCTACAAGGTTTCCAAGCCTCACTGAAATACGCTTTTTATATTAAGCAGCTTTACTGAGGTATAATTCACATATCATGAAATTCACTTATTGTAAGTGTACATTTCAACAATTTTTAGTAAAAGTGTAGAGTTGTGTGGCCATCACTGCAAGACCACTGCCCCAAGACTACCCCTTTGCTTAAATACTTGCAGTAATCTCTAATCGTACCCTCAACCCTAGGCAACCACTGATCATTATCTGTCTCTAGAGCTGTCTTTTCTAGGAATCTCATGTAAATAAAATAATACAATATGTAGTCTTTTGTATCTGGCTTCTTCCACTTAGAATGTTCTTGAGGTTCACCCATGTTGCTGCATATCAGCAGTTTGTTCCTTTGTAAACTGCTGAACAGTACTCCATTGCATGGACATGCCACACCCTTTACCCTTTCACCAGCTGATGAACATTTAGGCTGTTAGCAGCTTCTGGCTATTTTGAATAATGCTACTCTGTGTGGACATATGTTTTTACCCTGAGTAGAAACCTAACAACAGAATTTTCAGAGCATATGGTAAGTTAATGTTTAACTTTCAACCAAAATGTTTTCCAAAATAACTACAATTTTTATGTTCCTACAGCCATGTATGAAGATTCCAGTTTCTTCATATCCTCACTAATGCTGGGTATTGCCAGTCTTTTAAATTACATCCATTCTAGTGGATATATAGTGGTATCTCATTGTAGTTTTAATTTGCAATTCCCTAATGACTAGGGATCTTGAGCATCTTCTAATGTGCATAGCAGCCATAAAATGTCTAACCAGCAATTCTGTCCATCTTTAAATTGGGTTGTCTTCTTAGCATTGATTTCAAGAGTTCTGAATATCTTCTGGATCCAAGTCCTGTATCGGACACATGTTATGCAAGTATTTTTCTCCTGTGGCTTATCTTTTCATTTTCTTAAAGGTGTCATTTAAAGAACAAAAGTTTTAAATTCTGAAATACAAGTATTAAATATTTTTATTATGATTTATTTTTTAATTTTTTTCAGACAGGTTCTCACTGTTTCCAAGGCTGGAGCACAGTGGTATAATTATAGCTCAATGTACCTTGAACTTCTTGCCTTAGCCTCCCAAGCAGCTAGGACTACAGGTGTGCGTCACCATACCGGCATACTTTTCTACTTAAAAATAACTTTTTTTTAGAGATGGTTTCTCACTATGTTGCCCAGGCCGGTCTCAAACTCCTGGTCTCAAGCAATCCTCTTCCCTCGGCCTCCCAAAGTGCTGGGATTATAGGCATATGCTACGGCACCCAGCTAATTTTTTTTCTTTATGGACATTCCTTGGTTGTCATACCTAAGAAGTCTTTGTCCAACTGAAAGTCATAGAGAATTTCTTCTATGTTGTCTCTGAAGTTTTATAGGTTTAGCTGCTACATTTAGGACTAAAATGCATTTTGAGTTGATTTTTATGTATGATGTGAGGTAAGGGTCAGGCTCATTTCTGTGCATATAAAAACCTGATTGTCCCAGCACTGTGTATTAAAAAAAAAACTACCCTTTCCCAACTGCCTTGGCACTTTTGTCAAAAATCAACTGACCATAAAGGTTTATTTCTGAAATCTCAATTTTGTTGCAATGATTTATATGCCTATCCTTATACCAATAACACAGAGTCTTGATCACAGTAGCATTAGTTTTGAAAATCAGGAGTGTAAATCTTCAAACTTTGTTATTCTTTTTCAAAATTATCTTGGTTATTTAAGGTCCTTAGTATTTCCATAAAATTTTAGGAAAAGCTTATCAATTTCTACCCAAAAAAGCCTCTCAGTGTTTCTGTTAGAAATTGCATTAAATCTGTAGATGAATTTGTGAAGAAATGCCATCTTAACAATGTAAAGTCTTCCAACTCATAAATATAAAATACTTCTCCATTTAATCTTCTTTCTCTCAGGAATGTTTTATAGTTTTCAAATGCAATTGCAATTCTTTTATTAAATTTATTCCTAAGTATTTTATTCTTTTTGATGCTGCTGTGAATGAAATTGTTTTTATATCTGCATTTCTGGACTCTCAATTTGTAGTACTGTATATAGAAATATAATTGATTCTGTACACTGGTCTTAGAAACTGCAACCTTGCCAGCCTCATTTATTAGTCCTGAGAGTCCTGAGTGTGACTACTCCAATACTCATTTGGTTTGTGTTCACATGGCTTATATCTTTTCCACTCCTTTACCTTCAACCTATTCATGTCTTTAAAGTGTTTCTCCTGTAGAGAACATATGGTTAGACCTTTTTTTATCCAGTCTGACAACTTCTGACTTTTGATTGACATTTACTGTATTTATATGGTTAGATTTAATCTGCCATTTTGCTCTTTGTTTTAGCCAAGTCTCAGGCCTTTTTTGCTCCTCCTTTAGTGCCTTCTTTTGTATTAAACAAATATTTGGTATTGAACTATTTTAATTCCTCTGTTGATTCTTTCAATGTATATCTTTTAGTTATTCAGTGATTGCTCTAGGGATTACCATGCGTCTCATTTCATCACAATCTATTTCAGATTAATAATGACTTAACTCTGATAAAATATGGCAAGCTTGCTCCAATATAGCTTCATTTTCTCTATCATCCTTTGAGCTATCACTGTCATATACATGGCACCTACATATTCTACAATATCAATATTATATTGGTATTGTAAATTATTAGTGTTGTAAATTGGTATTAAATTATTGTTTTAAACACTCTTATGTCCTCTAAAAAATTAAGAGAGATGCATATAGACTTCCATATTTACCCACCTATTCATCATTTCTGGAGCTTCTCATTCCTTCCTTTGCACTTCCTTTCAACCTGAAGAAGGACTTCCTTTGGAATTTCTTTAAAAAGCAAGCCTTTATCTGGGATGTCTTTAATAAACCTTCATTTTTGAAGGATAATTTTGCTGGATATAGAACTTATGGTTGAAAATTTTTCCTTCAGCATTTCAAATATGCCATTCTATTTCCTTCTTGCCTTCACTGTTCTGATAATAATTTTATCATTGCTTTCTTAATAACAAGTTTCTCTCACTGCTTTCAAGATGTTCTCATAGTCTTTGTCTTTCAGCAGTATGACTTAGTGAAGCTCTGCTTGTGTTTATCCTACCTGAAGTCTGTTGAACTTCTGGGATCCACAGATTAATATTTTACTTCAAATGTGGGATATCAGTGGCCATCATTTCCTAAATGCTTCTTCTGTCCCTTCCTCTCTCCCTATCTTTTGGAACTCCCATTAACCATATGTTGGTGCATGGGATGTTATCCCATAGGTCTCTGAAGTTTTATTTATTTTTCTTCAATATTTTTTATACCCTTTCTCTTCAGATTGGCTAATACCTTTGATATACCCTGAAGTTCACTGATTCTTTGGCCATTGCAAATCACTATGTAGCACTTATTGTGAATTTTTCATTTTGATTAATTACTTTTCAACAGTAAGACTTTCATTTGTTTCCATTTCTTTATTGATATTCCCTATTTGTTAAGTCACGATTCTCCTTAATTTTTTAAATGTATTTATAGTAGTTTTTTGATCTGGTAAATCCAACATCTGGATCTGTTTAGAAGTAGTTTCAATTGGCTGCTTTTTTTCCCCGTTTCTCATAATTTTTTAAACTGGATGTGTTAGATAATACATTACAGCAGCTCTGCATTTAATTGTCTTTTTCTCGAGCACTGCAGTGCTGTTTTTGTTTCTTAGCTTGAAGTTAATCTGCTGAATCTTTCTCACTCATGGTGAGAGCTCATGCAGCAGCTGATGTCTCTACTCAGTTTTTTAAAGCCTCAGTGTTATTTTTTAGCCTCACTCTAGAGGTTGCCCCCTGTGTCTGCATATCTGAGTAGTCAGTCAATGATTAGTCAGAGCTTATGCTCAAATACCTTAAGCTAGTAAGAGAGCTCATTCAAAGTTCCATCCTTTCTCCAGTCAATCCCAGCTCTTACTTTCCCCCAGGCCCTCTCAGGCCTCCTCTGTGCTGAACACAGCCTCCAGTTAGCCAGGTGTGTGTGGAGATTTTATCAAGTCCCTTGATGGCTCTCTCACTTCCAAGATCTCCCTGTTAAATGATGGACCACATCCTTAGGATAGGAGAGCTGGAGGCATTCTCTGTTAGCTACTGCATAGGGTTCTCTGCCTTTCATTCCATATCAAGTCAGCTGGTTTTGATGGCCAGCCTTGCCCTTTAAACCAACTGCAAAAATTATAGTGATAAGGGAGATCTGACATAACTGACTCCAGCTTGCTTCTGTCAGACTAAACTGCTTTTGCTCATTCTTGGTGCCAGGGTTATAATAGTCCTTTCCTTGAACTGATCCCACCCTTGTTCAAAAGTTGAAACCATATTTGTAAAGATTAACAAAAGGTCACAACATTAGAATTATGGTAGGGGCTATAACTTTGCTAAAGAATAGGCACATCTAAACCATGACCTGCTGTTGCTTAGCTTGCTTTTCTCTAAATTGCTAACTGCTTCAGAATCATTCAACATTGCTAACTGCTTCAGAATAGTGTAACCAGGGGTTGCAATATTTATAACTTCCTGAACTACTCCTACAGATAACATCACTATTGTGAAACCTAAAGAACTGGTTTTTGAGATATTTTTCTTCCAGAGTTAGCATTTTGGCAGATCAAGAGACACCACCTGAGACCTTCTCCCAGGAACTGACTCAGCTATGCAAAGACAGTTTTAGACATCCCTGTGATTTCATTCCCAGTCAATCATTTCAGTTCCCCAGGCCCCTGCCAACCAAAGCACCCTTAACTTGAATTCTCAGAGAGATAGATTTGCAAACTACCTTCTCTGTCCCTCTGCTTGGCTGGCCCTGCAATTATTAAACTCTTTCATTGCAGCAATACCTGCTGTTCTCGGTGCATTGGTTTTTCTGGGCAGCAGTCAAGAAGATCCCATCAGGCTGACACCCTGGCAGCATTACTTTGCCAAGGGATGAGGAACAGGATAACTCCAGGCCAGAATACCACCAACTTCCACTGTCCTTATCTAAAAGTCAGAAGTCCTTTTATGAATTAATGCTTCTCAAATTGTTGCTTGCTTTTGGTCAATTTCCAGAGCCCAAAAGTGTTTTTCATGAGTTCATCCAGTTTTACAGCTATTTCAGTGGAGAGAACATTTATTGACTTCTTCACTATTCAATAGCTGGCAGGTACATCAATTAAAATGGTTTTTTTGTAGACCAGCAAGGAAAAATTATTTCTGTGGGAGGTAAACTAGGGTTCCAACATAGATCCAGAAAATCAGAACAATCTACAACTAGTAAAGTGCTGGTAGTAAGAACAGACAGCCAACCTTCACTAGGAAGAGTAACTGAGTTCTTTAAATGAGAAATCATCTCTATATTTGCTAGTTGAATAGAAAAAAAATTTTAAACCACCTGCTTTATCAGCACAAGACAGCCATGCCATCTTCACCCAAGATTCAGAAGTCCCTCCTTTTCTTCCCACTCACTTTAGAACACTGGGGGGTCCTCTGTAAAGCAAATTAACCCTCTCTCTAGGATCTCATTTCACTGATTAATAGCCTTACTAGGCTTTTCCTTGAATATTATAGACACCAGATTCTGGTGTCTGGTGACCAGAATACCCACTTCCTTCCTTCCTAGAGACCTGAACGTAATCTAATGATCCTCAATAAACAGTCTGCTGTTCTACGAAGTGTGGGCTTGCTTGGTGATCTCCCCTGTCTCTTTTGACCAGGTGTTCTCTTAGGCAGAACAAAGGGATCTCAATGAATTACAGAAAAGTCTCTAGGGATTCTGTTTGTTCTTTTACAAAGCCCTATTCATATGAAAGAGGAAAGGAGCTTCAATGTATTCACTATGCCAGACACAAATAGTGACACTGATACATGAAGTCACTCGATTCTTTCCTGTTCTCATTTTGTTTACAGATGACAAAAATGAATGAAACCCCCCACCCAACTATTGTTCAGCCTTTTTTTTTTTAACCAGATCTAACTTTTGTTCCCACACCTGGCTCAGTAAGATAATGAAGTCACTTAATTGTTCTTCACAAAGAAAATTTTCAAAGTTAGCCAAAATATACAAATAAATTGGTTTTTGGCTGTTGGTATTAGGCACATTTATTTTATCTTTCAAAATACAAATAATAATATTTCAGTTTATATGAAGATTTAAGACCTTCAACACATCACCTGATTAACAGTCCCTAATTTAACCTCTCCTAGTATCTCAATAAGTATACATAAAAAAATTTAAAGCTTTTTAGTAACATCAAAAACTACCAAGGTAATGGCAGAATCGTGGAGCAACTGAGAGAGACAATTATCCACAAAAACACATCCAGATTTCAGCCTATTCTAGTCACTGATAAAACCAGGACTCTAAAAAAATGTTTGGAAAAGACTTCATATCATCCCTCTCACACCCCCAAAGCCAAGATCTTGGTTTTTACACAAAGATTAGAACCTATCATTGACTGTTCCTCAGGAGCCACATTTTAATAAAGGGAGCTACTGTCCAGATCTCCGCCAGTGCCCGTACACAAGATCGCTCATCATTCTTTTATTTGACTTCGGGAGAAAAAAACTTTAGGTGGAAAGTAGGAAAAGAAAAAAAAAGTAATTCAAATTATTCTGTAAACCACTTAAAAGCAAGGGCAATAAGAAAGACTATGTGGGTTACAGTTCTTTACATCCCATATTTTGGTTCATAACACAACTGAACCAGTAAGTGAGAACAGGATGAAGACACCACCCTGGCTGAGCAACAGATGAGCTGGTCGTAGCCTCTTAGAAATTAGGCCCTAGAAGAAAGGTATATTCTCCAGCCTGCTCTTAGATTGCAGATAGGAGAAAATGGTTAGCTTGTGAGCACAGTCTGTTATCAGTTATTTTAGAATATACATTTATCCTCTAAAATTGTCTGGCAGTGTTCTGAGGACACAATATTGAATGAGACTCACAGTCCCCGTCTGGAGTCTGAAGTCCAGTACAGGAGGCAAAGGCAAATGTGTAGGGGCTCACTCACATGTGGTCACTCCATTGAATATAATACATGTATGTTTTCACATTTTAACATCCCTGAAATCAAGAATCCTCTCATAATTGATGGCATGTCAACTTTTTAGTGGGACAAAAAATAAGGGTACATCTTACCATCAATGACATCTCATATTCAATAAAATACAGCATTTCATTTAATCTTCACTACAACCTTATGAAATAGGTATTATTTTTACTCCAATTTACAAATGAGGAAACTGAGCATAGAGAGGGTAACTTGGATAATGTGACAAAGCTACTGGGCAGGTGAGCAAGGATGAGAAGGCAGTGTGGCTCTAAAGTCTGGATCTCAGTAGCAGGTTTTTTTTTTTGTTTTTTTGTTTTGTTTTGTTTTGTTTTGTTTTGTCTGCTTTGAGAAAGGGTCTCATTCTGTCAGGAGCATGGTGGTATGAACACGGCTCACTGAAGCCTTGACCTCCTGGGTTCAAGCAACTCCCCCACCACAGCCTCCTGCACAGCTGGGACTACAGGCACACAGCACCACACTCTGGCTACCTGCAGTATTAAACCACCTGCAGTATCCAAGTATGAGAAATACAGTGCAGTATGTGAAGTATACAAGATGTACAAGGTAAGGTACAACTCTAGGTAGAAAAGTCAACGTAGAGTAGAAGGCTGACTCATTTTATTAAGAAAAGGGGGAAAGGGCCTCACCACAGAGGTCACAGGTCAACAGGGCTCTGAAAGACCAGCCGGAATTCATGTTGGGGGCAGGGGGCTCCCTGAAAATACAAAGGAACCAAGTGTCAAACAGTGGAGCATGTGTGCACTACTACAAATGGTTCATTATGGCTGGGCCTGCCTCAGTCAAGGAGTGAGTGCTGTGAACTGAGAGTGGAAAGAAAGGCAGGGGCAGTCACAATGGGTGCTGCGAAGCTGCCAAGCTAACAGGAGCCAAGAGAGTTTGAGGCAGAAAAGAGGCATGGTCAGACAGATACTGTAAAAATCATCTGGGCAACAGAGCACAGACCAGAAGCCAGAGAGACTGGCTGGCATAGTAATGTGAGATGCAGTTACCAGATGGTAAACAGCAGAAATGGGTGGAGCTGAAGACCAACAGTGGCTTTAACATGGGTTGAGCAGTAATAAGAGCTAAGGGTCACCCCATCCACTGAGTGCTTACTACATTCCCTGGCCGCTTTCAACGCTTTGCAAATGTCAAGTGCTCAAAACAACTCAAGAAACTGAAGCACAGACAGTTCTTAGTGGTGGCTAGATGTGGAGGTAAGAAGGAAGGAGGGAGAATTTATTCCAGTTACAGTTACCTGGGCAGCTTAGAGAGAGAATGATGCCAAAGAAAGCATCAGCAAGGAAGAGATCTGAGGCCAAGATAAGTGTGGCATTAGGTATGCTGGGGTGGGTGCAGAAATGAGCAGAGCAAGATGTGGGGTGGGAACATTCTCTGCCCAGGGACACCTGCAGACCATCAGCCCCCATTACCTTCTTCCAATAGCTATTTCTCTGTCTCCTTTTTCTTCCTTTCTGTTACCTCTTAAACACTAACCCTATATCTTTAAGGATTATCTCCCAAGAATTATCTTTATCTTCATCTTAAAACTTTTCATTATAAATTCATATTGTCTGCTAAGCGTGGGGAAAGAGATAAAATGGATGCATTTAAGAAGGTAACTAAGATTTAATCTTTGAAAAGAATGTAGTGGAAACTGAAACCCATCAATTAAAACAATTAAAAAATTGTCATGAAAAATATATTTTCAAAACAAAAAAAATTAGTGAGAAGAGTGGTATTGTCTCATATTTTTATAAATCTACTGAATGTCAGACTTAACAGTAGAACAACAGATCCTCGAATGTTTCTACTGCAATATCACACATCATATAGACTTTGGAAAGCCCCCCATATGCTCTTGAGAGAATGAAAGTGAAAAAGGCAAATAATGTTTAAGTATTATCATTATGAAAATAGTTTTGACTTTACCACCTCTCTCCTAAAGGGATCTCAGGGACTCCCAGAGATCTCTGGATCAGACTTTGTAAATGATCCAGAGGATGGTAAATGACAGCAAGTTAGAGACACATAAAGAACAGAACAGCCAGATAAGCCCCCAAATTGAAAGAGCAGTAAATAGAAAAGTAGTGGAAAGATGGGAAAATTTCTACTTGTTATGTCAGCAGGCACAAAAATAGATCTCAAAATTGCTTGGTAACGTTTTTGTATGTCAGGTGGGGATAAAAGAGTGTAACCTATCAGAATCACTGTCCCAGTCTCCCAAAATCTGGTATAACCCTTTACTTCAAAGAAGTAAAAATTAATGCTACAGAAAGTACTATTATTAATTAATGTTCTGTTAGATGCATTGGGGGTAAGAAAAACCACTGATTTACCCATGGGTCTTACATTTTGTTTATTTGTTTATTCATTCATTCATTCATTCATTCATTCATTCAAGAAAGGGTCTCACTTTGTCATCCAGGCTGAAGTGCAATGGCAAGATCTCGGCTCACTGCAGCCTCTACCTCCTAGGCTGAAGTAATCCCAGCCCCGCCAAGTAGCTGAGACTGCAGACATGTGCCACCAGACCCAGCTAATTTTTTGTATTTTTTGTAGAGGCAGGGTTTTGACATGTGGCCCAGGCTGGTCTTGAATTCTTGAGCTCAAGCAATCCGTCTCCCTTCGCCTCTCAAAGTGTTAGGATTACAGGCATGAGCACCACGCCTGGCTGGCTCTTACATTTCATAGGAGGCATCAAACAAAGCCCAGATAAATTAAGAAACTATGCCAAGAATCAGAATTATGAGCTTTAGCTTCCCAATTCAGTGGTCAAACTAAAATTAATTTATATTATTTATACACACACTAACAATGAAGGAAAGCAACCCCAAAATAACAGGGATGGGACAATAAAAATTCCCCATGGGAAATCCACATATTGATAAGGTTGAAGAAGAAGTGGTTTAGTGGCTGGAGGCCTGGAGCTTTGGCATTAAACAGCCATGGTTTCAAACTCTGAGTCTAATATGGGCTCGGTGTATAAACCTGGGGATGGTACTTCAGTCCTCTGAGCATCAATTTTCTCAGGTGTAAAGCTGAGCTAACAGTACTACAGCCCTGGACAGTTGTAAATTTCAAACGCAAATACACTTCAGCAGTTAACATTATAACTGACATCGAGCTGTGTTTACAAATGTTAGCAACCAATGGTAACTTAGCTACTAACAACAGTTTATTAATAAAGATTAATAATTAATCTGTCGTCCTTCAGAGATTTTACGCCTTATTCATTTCTTAATTTTTGTTATTCATTTTCACTGAATTTTATTTTTAATTTCTCAATTCAATTACTTTTATAAAAGTTCAAAGTGTTGAAGAGGTAACAGAAGATCACATATGAAATAGTAGTTTAAAGAAATGCCTTATTGGATTCATGATAACACACTATTTGAAGTATTTGACAACTCAATCACTGTTTTCCTGAGGGAAAAGGACTATGAACCATGTTTCGCTAGGTTGTCGGCACAACCCATCAACCTCAGTCTGGCACACCCAGCAGACTTCCCCTTGGCTGCATACACAGATGCTTTCTGGCATTTGTTCAACAGATAGTTCCTGAGTGCCCATGGTGGGCCAGGACCATGCTGGGCACTCTCTCTGTGGTTCCCCTGTGGCTGGCACCAAGCATCGTGATTGCCCACTTACTCACAGGGACATGAGGGCAGGCTCGCAGGAATGAGGGAAGACTAGAAGACAGTGGGCAGACGGTTCTACAGGGAGCAGGATACACAGGGCACACTTTTACTAAAGGACAAAGGGACTGAAGATTAGGACAACCACCAAGGAACTAAGGCTGTCACTGTTTCTCAAGAGATCAAAAAAACCCAGACATTTAGGATCAACACTGAATGCTAAGGACAATTTTAATAGAGGCATAAGCTAACAGAGAGCAAATCCACCCTAGCAAGGCTGCTTCACTTAATCTCAGTGGAGTCTTACTGTTTCCCTGGGGATCTCTGAGTCTTCTAGATCATTGAAATTGTGCCTGGTATTTTTTAAAGTGTGTAAGGATGAAAATCACAATAAAGAGGGATATAAGAAGACGTCAAGAAAGAATGCAATTTAAGTAAGAAATAAACAATTTTAAGTCTAAAACCAAAAATTGGATCTTTATATGAAATCCAAATACATATTCAATCAGTTGAAATGGGAGTCAAAAACCAAGAGAATTCAGACTGGTTTTAAAAAGGTCACTTGGGTGGGGCATAGTGGTTGGTGCCTGTAATCCCAGAACTTCGGGAGGCCAAGGCGGGAAGATCACTTGAAGCCAGGAGCTCTAGATCAGTCTGGCTAACCAACATGGCGAAACCTGGTATCTACTAAAAATACAAAAATTAGCTGGGCGTAGTGATGCATACCTGTAGTCCCAGCTACTCAGGAAACTGAGGCACAAGAATCGCTTGAATATGGAGGCAGAGGTTGCAGTGAGCCAAGATGGCACCACTGCACTCCAGCCTGGGTGACAGAGCAAGACTCTGTCTCAAAATTAAAAAATAAAAAGATCTGAAGTTTTCAGTAAACAGGAAACATAAAATAATGTTTCTGTCTTTGTGTATCATTTTCATTCAATTCTCTCCCTCCTTCCTCCAATTTACTAAACAAAAAATAAATTACTAAGCTAAATACACCTACAAAAGATAATTTAATCAAACTGATTCTGCAGACTCAACATTTTAGCATTTTATGTTTTAAAATTTAAGCTATAAGAGTGCTTTATATCTGTTTTAAAGTTCTAGTGTCTAAGAAAAATTTTGACACAAGGGTAAAGCTTTGCATACTAGACTAAATAGTTCTCTAGTCACTCAAGTTCTGCAATAAAAGTGGTCCAACAATATATGAGTTCCATACAAGATTTTAAAATGTTTTTGAAAGGCAAATAGTGTCTAACCCATCCTTAGACTATCTGTTATTCTCTTCCTAAGGCAACTCACGTAAAGGCACACTACTCTGTAATATCCCAAGGTTAATTTCCAGCCTAGGAAAGATTAGCAATCTCGTCTCCTTTCTGAGGCTTCATAAAATGTAAGCAAATGCTAAATTTTCTTTTTGTTGTCATTGTTGCATACAAAGTTTTGATATGTCAGTGCATGTCTCTTTTTAACAATTTTTTATTTTAAGTTCTAGGATACATATGCAGGGCATGCAGGTTTGTTACTAAGGTAAACAGGTGCCATGGTGGTTTGCTGCACCTATCAACCCATTGCCTACGTATTAAGTGCCACATGCATTAGCTATTTATCCTGATGCTCCCCTCTCACCACTTCCCTGACAAGCCCCAGTGTTGTTCCCCTCCCTGTGTCCATGTGTTCTCATTGTTCAGCTCCTACTTGTAAGTGAGAACATGTGGTGTTTGGTTTTCTGTTCCTGTGTTAGTTTGCTGAGGATAATGGCTTCCAGCTCCATCCATGTCCCTGCAAAGAACATGATCTAGTTCCTTTTTATGACTGCATAGTATTCCATGGTGTATATGTACCACATTTTCTTTATCCAGTCTTTCATGGGCATCTGGGTTGATTCCACATCTTTGCTATTGTGAATAGTACTGCAATGAACATATGCATACATACATATTTATAATAGGATGATTTACATTCCTTTGGGTATATATCCAGTAACGGGATTGCTGGGTCAAATGTTATTCTGGTTCTAGATCTCTGAGGAATTGCCACACTGTCTTCCACAATGGTTGACCTAATTTACATTCCCACCAACAGTGTAAAAGTGTTCCTGTTTCTCCACATCCTTGCCAGCAATTGTTGTTTCCTGACTATTAATAATCGAAATTCTGACTGGCATGAGATGGTATCTCATTTTGGCTTTGATTTGCATTTCTCTAATGATCAGTGATGTTGAGCTTCTTCACATGTTTGCTGACCACATAAATGTCTTCTTTTGAGAAGTGTCTGTTCATGTCCTTTGCCCACTTTTTGATGGGTTTTTTTCTTGTAAAAAGTTCCTTATAGATTCTAGATATTACACCTTTGTCAGATGGATACATTGTGAAAATTTTCTCACATTCTGTAGTGGTCTGTTCACGCCGATGATAGTTTCTTTTGCTGTGCAGAAGTTCTTTATTTTAATTAGGTCCTATTTGTCAATTTTTGCTTTTATTACAATTGCTTTTGATGTTTTTGTCATTAAATCTTTGCCCGTGCCTATGTCCTGAATGGTACTTCCTAGATTTTCTTCTAGGATTTTTATACTTTTGGATTTTACATTTAAGTCCTAATCCATCCTCAGCTAATTTTTGTATGAGGTGTAAGGAAGGAATCCAGTTTCAATTTTCTGCATATGGCTAGCCAGTTTTTCAAGCACCATTTATTAAATAGGAAATTCTTTTCCCATTGCTTGCTTTTATCAGTTTGTTGAAGATCAGATGGTTGTAGGTGTGTGGTCTTATTTCTGAGATCTCTATTCTGTTCTATTCATCTATGTGTCTATTTTTGCATCAGTACCATAAATGTGCCAATTTTTACCATGAGATATAAATGCCAGGCTCAATTGCTCTAATATACTTTCACCAAAATGCCTGGCAGTTTGTTAGGTTCTTAGCTATTCTGCTGTTACCCTTTATTTGTCTTTCCCATAACTACTCTAAATAAGGACTGTTTAATAAGCTAGCAACAAGTAGGAGTCATTTTTTCCCTACATAGTTAACTTATCTAAAATAATCCTAAAATTATATTTTTAGTCAGCTGACATTAAAATACTGTTTTGAAGTCTCTATTTATTAGTATTTGAATAAATACCAACCACAGGCAAAGCACTTAGAGAAGGCTGAACAATTTTAAATAAAGGGAGGGATTCTAGAGAATAAAATCACTATTACTCAGATATTTTTTTAAAGGTTAAAATATTTTTTAAATACTCCCAATGCTACATCCTGATGAAGAAGACAGAAAACGACCCAGCCACAACACAATGTCTCAATGGTGTCTGCTATTCTTTCAAAAAGTAAACCAAGATTTTTATGCTAGCAAGTAAGCAAGTAAAAATATCTTTGTTTCTCCAACTTAAATAAAAAATTCCTTACAAGAATCTCAGTAAATAAGCAATCTAACAACTCTCAACAAGACTAATGAACTTCACAAACTTCTAGAGCTGCCGGTTAACTGGTTCTGTGACCTTGTTGAAGTGATTTAACCTTCTGAAACCTCAGTGTCCCTATCTGTACAAGTAGACATTAATACTTCCTACAGAGTTAACACTTCAACAGAAGTTAACAGAAGTTAACACTTCAACAGTTAAATAGGATAAAGTATTTAGGAGAAAAAAAACACTCAGCAAAGTGGCACACAGAAATCACTCCATCATTCAAATTCCAAAGTCAAAGGCCAAAGGCTCTTTCTATTAAGCCGTACTCTAACACAGTGACTACAGAATGTGCACATGTCAAGTCTATATGCTTACAACAACACACCACATCACAGGTAGAGCTCATCATTTAGCAAGTCCCAACTGTCCAAGTCAATTTCCTCATTTATTAACAAAAAGTCAAAAAAATACCCCTTTCACTCATGCTTCTTTTCTCACAAAACTACAACATGAACCACAGTTTTTTATATAAATGGCATGGTATTATGACAAATAACTGGATAATTTTGTTCATCATTCTAATGGTTGGTTGGATGATGAGCTCTTAATTTATCTTTCAGTGTTCTGGCAAGTATTAGGATCTTGGTGTAAAATTAAGATTGGTTTCTAGAAGTACCCAAAGGCAAAAGACACATCCTTGTACTTTATCATAAAGAGTAATATTCTTATTTTAAGTTATGACAACTACCTAGTTATGTTTCAGTAATATATAATTATTTTCAAGATGAGACAGAAATATCATCAAACTGAATGATGTCTTGAAAATTTTTTGGGTAGGGGAGAGGGCAGACACAGGGTCTTGTTCTATTGCCCTGGCTAGAGTGCAATGGCACAATCACAGTTCACTGCAGGCTTGAACTCTTGGATTCAAGCAATCCTCCCGCTCTCCTCGAGTAGCTGGGACTACAAGCACACCACCAAACCTGGCTAAGTTATACAATTTTTGTAGAGACAGTGTTTCACTATGTTGTACAGGCTGGTTTCAAACTCCTGGCCTCAAGCAATCCTCCCACCTCAGCGTCCCAAAGCACTTAGGGTTACAGGCATGAGCCACCATGAATGACACCTTTTGATTTTTAATTGATTAATTTGGAGCATTAACTATCAAACTAACGTTTTAGACAGTCCTGACCTGGCAGAGACCCATTCTATGAGCATGTGTGAATTTCTTTTTACTATAATATGTTCAGAAATGTCCAAAGTAATGCCTTTATTTACCAAAAACGTGTTAGTCTTATCATCCTTATAATTAATAGAATCACCATACTTCATATAAAAGCCCTCAACTGAAGAAAAAAAATACTTCCCTTACTTGCTCAAGAATGACTGAAACCTCGATGAGGATTCATTTTACAATTTGAAATAAAGTTAATTCAAATACAACACCTCCAAAAGAGACACTACATTGACTTACCAGTATCTAAAGGAATCTCAGTCACATGCTTTCCTGAGTGCAGGATTTGATGGAACAATGCTATGTTCTGAAGCTCTTTCAGAATTCCAACAGGACCCGGACATCCTATTACCTATTACCAAGTAAATCCCCATGGGCACTGAGAGTATTTTAAAGACCTTACATTCTAAGCACAATATGCCAAAAGACGACCACATTCTTTTGGATAGAGATATATGCATATTTGCTCTGATGAACAATCACCAACACCTACAAATTCCCCTCAATTTAGAGTATTTTTTTAATGACAAAATTTCATAATCACAATAGTTACTGCTTAGAAATAATAATAAAAAGCCCAGGGTGGAATCGGACACAACTAGTTCAAATCCTAGACCACCATTTACTAACTTCTGTTTCTTGGTGAAAGAGGCAGAGCACACAAACCTCTAAGTGCTGTTGCTAGGATGAAGTAGCATGTGCTTATTACAGTGACTGATACGTGATAATTATGGAAACATTAACTCTTAAGGTGATAAGATAATATCAAAAAATCGATTTTAGACTTACTCATAGTTTCCCAAATGAAATCCAACTTTAATTTTGGGTTAGCACAGCAATACCAACAGGGCCTCTACCTTTATTCCAGACCCCTGAAAGGCTGGTGAATATGGTCCACAGAGAACATACAAGAAAAAAACTAAAGTCCACTTTCCTTGTCACCACATTTTATTCTCTCTCGTGGGATCATGGGAGTATCCTCAGTGAAGTTGGTATTTTCCCCACAGAGCTCCTGCCAAGCCACTAACCACTGCTAATTTAACTCCATGAGGACAAATTTTCAAATGACTTGAGCCTTCTGCCTGCCAGATGGCACTTCTAAGATCATCATTCATTCCCAGTAGAGTTAAGGCAGTTCCTGATGACATTTCTATCTGGGAAGCCACTGTAGGAATGTTGTAAGTACTGGCAGATGACAGGTAACATGGACCCCAGGACAGTCTGCTCCTCAGGGTCACAGTGGATTGAGATAGGGGCCACGGCAGCTGGAGCTACCTCTTCCTGCCCCAACTCCACCCCACTCTGCCAGTTTCCATGTCCTCTGCCCTGTGGAGAGCCTAAGAGGAAGAAAAGCAAGCAGGAAGAGAAGCAGGGAACACCAGGAGACTAAGGCAAGTCAACCTATCAAATGTGTCATTCAAGGCCAAGAGCATGAGTGAAAAGAATCTGTTTGGAAATCTCTTACACCAGGAATGAATATCCACCAAAAAAAATTTTTTAAAACATTTAAAGGCAAAAACTCACAAATACTCATTCGACAGAACAGAATACAATAGATACTTCACTTACTAAGCTCCTATCATCTGTATGCCTAACAATGGGATTTTAAAAAGTAAAATATCCCTGCTAAGGAGTTCACACTCTGGGGAGAAGACACTGAACTGCAGTACACAGTGATAAATACAATATTATGAATACTTTAAAACAAGCTCTAACATCACACAATCAGGAGGGAGAAAAAAACCAGCAAAATACTTCAAAACTAAAAATGACCTTTGAAAGGATTTGATCTGAAAGTTTGAACACCTCTTTTTGGTATCTGAACCCATTATTCCAAGAAAAGTTTACCTACATACCCACAATATGAAGCATGCAGGTACCCTGCTCCTCATCTAAGTTACTGATTTAATCCAATTTAAGCCTGGAAAGGTAAAGTGACTTAGCCAAGGTTCTGAAGACAATGGAAACTTAGCAGAGCTTGAATTCAAACCCATATGTATCTGGCTCCAACTAGTGCTCATAAAATCAATCACTAAGACCACCCAGTGTAAGTCAGAGTTTGAATTCAATCTTTTTTCATGACCTTGTCTGCTGCTCAATTTTATCATCAATAAAGTAGACTTCTGAGGAAAATATCATATTTCCCAATATTTTAAGTATATTTTAGCATCATTCTACTTAACACCAAATATCTTACATCATTTGTAACTTTTTGATTCTACTGAATACAGTCAGTGGCTGATACATAGTTTTACTACTTTCCACCACTGCTGTTCCCTCCAGGATGCCCCTAGCCTTTGGTATACCCTTCTTTTGTAACAGTAATCGCCTGCGGTGGGTAGTCTGACTGTAGGTTTCACAATGAGACAGAATATGTCTTTTTTATTCATCACTGGATCCCAGCATCAGCATAATAAACATTTGTTGCAGAAATGACACTGTAATGTCCCCAACTCAACTGTTCATTTCAGAAGGTAAGGATCCCATCTCCTTTATCTTTGAATTTCTGGAAATACTGTGGCCCACAATAAATGTTTGTTCAAATTGGTGGGCAGCTGAGCCATATGATGGGAGGTTTAAAATCACTTTCCTACAGCTCTATGATGGGAGGTTTAAAATCATTTTCCTGCAGCTTTTACAATATAATTCCATACACAGCAAGGTAACCCATTAGATCTATGCAATTTTATTGCATATACTTACATCTTTTACCTTTTTTCCTTAGGCCATTTATCTTGTTGAAAATTACTTGCCAAGTTATAAAGAAAATTTTCAGCTTAATTTCTCAAGGTTAACAGACTTCCACTCTTGAATATCACAGAACACGGCCACATTGTGTTAACTTCTCCAGGGAAAATATCTTCCTAAGCCCAATTAGGTATGCCTGAAACACATTTCTCTTCCCCTTCTTCCACAGCCTAAGTGGAGCGGCTCCCTATGTTCAGCTTTTCCCTCATTTCCACCCCTTTGCTTCTTCCCTGGGAACAGAAACAGTACAGTCTGGCAAGAGATGCTGCAGGTACAAGAATCAGGGATGACTGGGGATGCAAGGCTGGGTTCAACATACACAAATATATAAATGTAATTCATCACATAAACAGAACCAAAGACAAAAACCACATGATTATCTCAATAAATGTAGAGAAGGCCTTCAACAAAATTCAACAGCGCTTTATGCTAAAAACTCTTAATACACTAGGTATTGATGGAAGGTATCTCAAAATAATAAAAGCTATTTATGACAAACCCACAGCTAATATCATACTGAATGAGCAAAAACTGGAAGCATTCCCTTTGAAAACTGGCACTAGACAAGGGTACCCTCTCTCACCATTCCTATTCAACATAGTATTGGAAGTTCTAGCCAGAGCAATCAGGCAAGAAAAAGAAATAAAGAGTATTCAATTGGAAAAAGAGGAAGTCAAATTGTCTCTATTTGCAGATAACATGACTGCATATTTAGAAGACCCCATTGTCTCAGCCCAACATCTCCTTAAAATGATAAGCAACTTCAGCAAAGTCTCAGGACACAAAATCAATGTGCAAAAATCACAAGCATTCCTATACACCAATAACAGACAAACAGAGAGCCAAATCATGAGTGAACTCCCACTCACAACTGCTACAAAGAGAATAAAATACCTAGGAATACAACTAACAAAGGACATGAAGGACCCCTTCAAGGAGAACTACAAACCACTGCTCAAGGAAATAAGAGAGAACACAAACAGATGGAAAACCATCCATGCTCATGGTTAGGAAAAATCAGTATTATGAAAATGGCAATACTGCCCAAAGTAATTTATAGATTCAACACTATCCCCATCAAACTACCACTGACCTTCTTCACAGAACTGGAAAAACTATCTTAAACCAAAAAAGAGCCCACAATGTCAAGACAATGCTAAGCAAAAAGAATAAAGCTGGAGGCATCATGCTACCTGACTTCAAACTGTATTACAAGGTTACAGTAATCAAAACAGCATGGTACTGGTACCAAAACAGAGATATAGACCAATGGAACAGAACAGAAACCTCAGAAGTAATGCCACACATCTACAACCAACTGATCTTTGACAAACCAGACAAAAACAAGCAATGGGGGAAGCATTCCCTGTTTTATAAATGGTGTTGAAAAAACTGGCAAGTCATGTGCAGAAACTGGACCCCTTCCTTACCCCTTATACAAAAATTAACTCCAGATAGATTAAAGATTTAAACCTAAAACCTAACACCATAAAAATCCTAGAAGAAAATCTAGGCAATACCATTCAGGACGTAGCATAGGCAAGGACTTTATGACTAAAACACCAAAAGCAATGGCAACAAAAGCCAAAATAGACAAATGGGATCTAATTAAACTTCCAGAGCTTCTGTACAGCAAAAGAAACAATCATCAGAGTGAACTGGCAACCAACAGAATGGGAAAAAATTTTTGCAAGCTACCCATCTGACAAAGGGCTAATATCCAGAATCTACAAAGAACAAAAACAAATATACAAGAAAAAAACAAACAACCCCATCAAAAAGTGGGTGAAAGATATGAACAGATGCTTTTCAAAAGAAGACATTTATGTGGCCAAAAAACATATGAAAAAATGATCATCATCACTGGTCATTAGAGAAATGCAAATCAAAGCCACATTGAGATACCATCTCACACCAGTTAGAATGGTGATCATTAAAAAATCTGGAGACAACAGATGCTGGAGAGGATGTGGAGAAACAGAAATGCTTTTACACTGTTAGTGGAAGTGTAAATTAGTTCAACCACTGTGGAAGCTAGTGTGGCAACTCCTCAAGGATCTAGAAATAGAAATACTGTTTGACCCAGCAATACCATTATTAGGTATATACTCAAAGGATTATAAATTGATCTATTATGAAGACACATGCACACGAATGTTCATTGTGGCACTGTTTACAATAGCAAAGACATGAAACCAACCCAAATGCCCATCAAAGATAGACTGGATAAAGAAAATGTGGCACATATACACCATGAAATACTACGCAGCCATAAAAAAGGATGAGTTCATGTCCTTTGCAGGGACATGGATGAATCTTAGCAAACTGACACAAGAACAGAAAACCAAACACCACATGTTCTCTCTCATAAGTGGATGTTCAACAATGAGAACACATGGACACAGGGAGGGGAACATCACACACTGGGGTCTGTAGGGGAGAGGTAGCAGGGGGTGGGGAGATTAGGGAGGTAAAACATTAGGAGAAATGCCTAATGTAGGTGACCGGGGGATGGAGGCAGCAAACCACCATGGCATGTGTATATCTATGTAACAATCCAGTAAGATCTGCACATGTACCCCAAGAACTTAAAGTAAAATAAAATAATCAGGGATGAGACGCCGCTCCAGGGGCACAGAGAAGGAGACAGGGAGTCCACAATGGCTTTCACAAGACCCCCATTGAACAGGCTCTGAGGTGGATCCCAGCATTCTAAGTGAGGCAGGGGCTACAGCCAGGAAGCAGGAGCTCAAGAGGGCTCCTTGGACAAGGTGTGCTGTGACGCAGAAGTCATATCATCACTCACTTATTCACCAGTGAACACTTACTGACAGCATACAATCTCTTAGGTACTGACTATATTCAGAAAACAAAACAGACACAGCATAATGGCCATCACAGAATTTGCAGTCAATGAGGGCAAAACACATTCCTTAAGTAACTCTCTCATTTATCATTAAGAACCAAGATAGATTTTCAGAAGGAAAGGAACACAATTCCACAAGAGTGTGTGCAACAAATTATTTGTCCTAGATTGAGACATCTCAGTAAGACTCGCTAGGGATGCGATATGGTAAAATCTGAGAGTCAGGAGGAAAGGGAGAATGGGATGAGGAAGAACACTCTAGATAGAGGGAACACACGGAAACACACCTACAGAAAACAGACACTTTCCAGAAAGGAAGGAAGTGTAGTCATGAAGAACAAGGCAAAGGGGTTGGTAGAGGGTAGACAAAACCAGGCTGTATCCTAAACTCACTCTTGTAATAAGTATTTATTGAGACCCTACCACGTGCCAGGCATGCTGTGAGGCCCTAGGGATGAAGTAGTGTGAAAGACAGGCAGGACGTGCTCCCCTAGCACTCACGCTCGCTGGCAAGAGACAGACCAAGACATAAACAAGGAAGATTATGTCAAACAGTGCTATGTGCATGTGACTGCCACCACAATACTGAATTTCTATGTAGGGAAGCTGAAGCACACAGAATGTATGCTTCTGCCCCGGGGCCTTGTTTAAATGGTGCTGGTTGTGGCACACATCAAGACACATATAGGGATTATTTCCGTAGCCAGGTCATACATTTTTTTATAGGCAAAGCACAGGTGTGTCTATTTTAAAATCATATATACTAAATAAATGCTAGATAAAAGAGAAATTTAGCCCTGTCTATATCTCTGTTCCCTTAGCACATGAAACACATTTGATGCATTTCTCATTTGAGAGGATGAGAGGACTATTACACAAACAATATACTGTGGCCAAGGGAAACGGCTGGGAAAGGATGCCTTGAGATCTAACAGTGTCACCCCACCCCCACCAAGTTCATATGCATGTGCATGTGCTCTTTCTCTCTCTCACGTGTACACACACACACACCCACACACACACACCACCACCACCACCACCACCACCACCACCACCACCACCCCATAGTAAGGCTTATTAAGTTGCTAGTGCTTCCATGCCATATTTCATGCTTCCACACCTCTGCCTGTGCTGTCCGCCCTGCAATAAGGTCTGCCCTTGCTACCACTTCAGCTACCTAGGGTCCTCATATCTAATGCATATACCATGCCCCCCAGGAAGCTCTGCCCTGAGCTGCTTGCTCCTAGCAGGGTTAGCTATTTTTTGTAAACTCTCCCACCAGAGCACTTGGCACACAGTATTAAAATGTTTTCACATGCCTCCAACCATACTGAACCTGGAGAAGCTGAGGACAGTGCCTAGGACACAGGAGTGGGGTGCCAAGTTGGTCTTATAAAGAAGATGAATGATGAATGAACCAATAAAACAGCCTGATTTCACAATTCATCGCCCTTACTGGAACTCTGTCTACCACAAAACAGTGAAGGAATTGTTCTACTAAATGGAGACTGATATTTGTACATCTTAGGAATTTAACCTCAATTCTGTCCCTTTGCCCTCTGGCACAGTCACCTGTCCCATGTCCTGTGCTGAGGAACACACTCCACAGCTGAATCCAAGGGCGGCCCAAAGCCCCAGCAAAGTGGCGCTCGAGTAAATCCTGCTGCTCATTCCCCAAACCTAGAGTCAGAGGTCCTGGGAGTGCTGAGGCCAAAGAAAACAGCAAGACAGAGTCCGATGGCATCAACCGCAGCGGGTGCACAGAGAGAAGATGTCTTGTGACAGGGATGAAGGAAGGTTTTAGGACAAGGAGACTGGGGCTGGAGTACAGCTTCAGAGCTTCTGCTGAAGCAAGTAACCTTATGCCAGGCTGCAGGGTGAGAGACACAGTCAGGCCAAAGACGCTCTCGGACCCTCTGCACCACACAGGTCCTAGAAAACAGGCTTCAGTGGCTGCTTTCCAGAGCACACAATCCCTGGGGAGCAGGGAGGTCTTCTGAGGCCAAAAAAGACACACAGTCAATCCTTTCCCGGGACCAACCTTCAAACACATACACACACAGAATAAACTTTGGAAACGGTTCTAAAACATTGCATGATGTCAAAATCAAGAGAAAGAAACTCACTTGTACTTTCTCATCCTACCTCTCAAGAAAGATTCTCCTCTGATGATATCTATAATTCCTTTAAAAGCAATAGTTTTTCATTTCATAAAAAGAGATAAAGGGCAAATTACCTGTGACAGATCGTGCAAATATATTTCAGTCAAATGAACGCAGATTACTTAAAATAGGATGCTCAGAGTAGAACAGATGCAGGTTCAAACCCACTGTTTTCCAGCTATACATCCTCAGTTACCTAATAACTCAGTCTCTGCATGGTTGCTTATACAATGAGGCGCCAACACCTCTCAAGCAGTAAAACTGCCAGTGGGGCACACAATTAGCCCCCTCTTCCCTTCTACATCTTAATGGGAGATAGAAAACAAGGTACTGAGAATCTAAAGTGAAGAAACAAATGAACTAAGACATAAAAGGCAGAGAACAAGGAAGAAGTCAATGTGCAATGACAGAAATTTTCTTTTTTTTTTTTTTTTTTTTTGAGATGGAGTCTTGCTCTCTCTACCGGGCTGGAGTGCAGTGGCTTGATCTCGGCTCACTGCAACCTCCACCTCCTGGGTTCAAACAATTCTCCTGCGTTAGCCTCCTGAGTAGCTGGGATTACAGGCGTGCACTACCACACCCAGCTAATTTTTGTATTTTTAGTAGAGACAGGGTTTCACCACTTTGGTCAGGCTGGTCTCATCCTGACCTCATGATCCACCTGCCTTGGCCTCCCAAAGTGCTGGGATTACAGGCATGAGACATCACGCCTGGCCAACTTCTAAATTTTCTTTAGTTCTTTACAGATTTAAGGGGAAGGCACTCATGAACAGCTATACATCATGCTCAGCAGCTCCTGCCATGGCTTGTCAGGAATGCCCACCAGAAGGTAATAGAGAAGGCACCTGGCATGATCTCCTACAGCATGCAAACCAAAATGTCCCCTCAGCATCAACTGACAGATCTTCCATGGCAAATGCAATATTCCACCAACCATACTGTTGAACATTCTCACTGTACCCGAGGCCGCCCTTCCTTGGGTCATGTGTGCCTTTTCACATTTCATCTGGTGGTATTCCATCTTAGCACGCCAAAGAACAAACACATCTACTCCCTTCCAGCATCTGAAGACAGTTACCATGTCTCCCTTCAACTCTAGACCTCCTTCCCCTGAGGGCATCTTCCTTTGAGGGTCAGTGCTCCTTCTCATGTTTCATTCTTTTCAGCTCAGAAAAATACAGATGTATATAAACATCTATACATTTTCTTCAATGAGAAAATATACAAAATCCTTAAAGCAACATTCAAGCTGTGCCTCAATTTTATTTTAATTTTGGCCTTTTTTGCCGCACTCCCCTTTATAACGTTTATCTTTTCTAAACAGCTTTGAGGTAGGCTTACATGCCATAAAAGTTACCTAATTTAAGTATACAACTCAATGTGTTTTAGTAAATTTACACTACAGTGCAGATTTGGAATCCGTCCATCACTCCAAAAGTTCCTTCATTCCCATCTGCAGTGAATCCTCACTCCCATCCCCTGCCCCTGGGCAGCCGCTGATGCTTTCTGTCACTCAGTTTGGCCTTGCATAGAAATTTCATATAAATGGCTTCCTGTAAGCTAGTCTCTTGTGGCTGGCTTCTTTCATGCAGCATGTGGACTTAGGGTTTATCCATGCTGCGGCACGGATATTGCTTGTCACTGCTCAGTAGTATTTCTTGTCACTGCAGGGATGTACCACGGCTCACTCACTGCTGATGAACACTTGGGTTATTTCCAATTTGGGCTATTATGAACAACTGCCATAAGTGTTCACAGACAGGTGGCCATGAGGATATGTTTCCATTTCTTTTGGAGTAGAATTACTAGGTTTTATGGGAAGTATATGTTTAACTTTTTAGGGAACTGAAAACTCTTTCCCTCGGCGGCTGCCCTATTTTATATTCCTACCAGCAATGTGTGAAGTTTCCACTCTCCCCACTGCATCGCACACACTTGGTGCTGCCACTCTTTGAGGGTGTAAACTGGTATCTTTGTCATTTCTATTTGCATTTTGCTAATCACTAATGACGCAGAGTATCTTTTCATATGTTCACTTTGCATCTATATATCTTTTCTGATGAAATGTCTATTCAAATCTTTTGCCCCTTTCTTAATTGGACTATTTTCTTAACATGGACTTGTAAGAGTTCTTTAAATATTCTGGATGCAATTCTTTATTAGATATATATTTTGCAAGTATTTTATTTTAGTCTGCGGTTTTTCATTAAGTCCAAACTACTAATTTTCTTTTTATTTTGTGCTTTCAATGTCATATCTTTGCCTAATCCAATGTCAAATATATTTTGTTCTATTTTTTCCTAAAGGTTGTATAGATTTTTCTTACATGTAGGTCTCTGGTCTATTTTGAGTTAATTTCTGTGTACATTCTGAGGTAGGGCCCAAGATTTATTATTTACTTGTTTGCTTGCATGTGTATAACTTTTTTTTTTCTGGAGATGGTGTCTCACTATGTTGTCTAGGCTGCTCTTAAATTCCTGGGCTCCAGCAGTCCTCCCATCTCAGTCTGCCAAAGTGCTGGGATTGCAGGCGAGAGCCACCAGGCCTGGCCTGAGTGTGTATATCTAATTTATGGCACCATTTGTTGAAAAGTAATCCCTTCCCACAGTGCCTTGCCCTCACACATTTGTCAACAATCATTTGAGCATATTTTGTTCAACTGATTTACATGTCGATCTCTACACTGTCTTAATTACTGTCGTTTTGTGGTAAGTTTTGTAATACGGCAGGATAAGCCCTTTGACTTTCTTCTTCTTTTGGGGCTACCTTCCATTTAAATTTTAGGATCGGCTTGTCCATTTCCACAAAACACCCAGCTGCAATTCTAACAGGGAATGCATTAAACCTGTTGCTCAAATATGAAAGTGAAAGCACTGCCATCTTAACAAGTATTGAGTCCCCCAATACATAACATGGTGTCTCTCTCCATTTAGTTAAGTCTTCTTTAATTTCTCACAGCAATGCTTTTTCTTGCCAGTGTAGTGATCTTGCACTTCATTCTGTTAATTCCTAAACATATTGCTCATTTTGGTGCTACTGTGAATGGATTTTTAAAATTTTACTTTGGACTATTCATTTCTGATGTATAGAAATAATACTGATTTTTGTGTATTGATTTTACATCCTGTGATTTAACTATTCCTTTTATGTTGTTTTGAATAATATTTCTCACTTCAAGTGTTAAACATCAAGCCTTACATTATTTCACTTCCTTTTTACACAAAAGCTATACCAAGAGAAAGGCAAACATTTCAGTCAGCATTTTAAAAATCACCTGCTTCAGAATAATATTCTACAATAAGTCATTTATTTTGAAAAGTTCATATGTTTCATTAGTTGTGATATAACAAGTTTAAAATTACCACTTAGCAAACTTATATTTTTGAAGCTAGTAGGAAAGGTGTCTCTCTGCCCCCTGCTCTTTTTAAAAATCCCTGTAACAGGTGTCTGCTTAGAATACAGGTAAGCCAAATCCAGTGCACCATCTGTTTTTATAAATAAAGTTTTCCTGAAGCACAGCCGTGCTCCCTATTCACATGTTGTCTATGGATTCCTTTGCATGACAACGGAAGAGTGGAATAGCAACAAAGGCTATCTGTCCTGCAAGCTGGAAGTTCACTATCTGGGTCTTTACACAAAGACAGTTTGCCAAATCTGCTCTCAGAAGTGCTGGGTGAATATGGTGAAACTTCAATTCCTGCTATGTCAATTAAGGTGAATTAATATCATAATATATAGTGCAATAGAGTGTTTGCCCCAAAACTCATAGGTTGAAACCTAATCCCCAATATAAGGATATTTGGAGGCAAGTCCTTTTGGAGGTGATTAGGTCACGGGGACAGAACCCTCATGTGTGGGATTAGTGCCCTTCTAGAAGACATCCAAAGCTCTCCTGCCCCTTCCACCATGTGAGGTTAGAAAGAAGATAATTGACTATGAACCAGGAAGCAGGTCCCTGCCAGATGCCAAATCTGTCAGCACCCTGATCTTGGACAGCCCAGACTCCAGAACTGGGAAAAATAAACTTCTGTTGTTTATCAGATACGCAGTTTAAGGTATATCATTACCGCAGTTCAAACTAAGACATATAGGATATTCTGTCCCTAAACACTCTTTTCTTTGCCGCTATTACGTAAACTGTTCAACTTTTTCCTCAAAAATTTCAAAGCTTATATGAAAATACAGACTAGGAAAAAGCACTGAATTTTAGAATAGATTATATTTTATTTTATTTTTATTTATTGATTGATTGATTGATTGAGACGAGGTCTCACTCATCACCCAGGTGGAGTACAGTGGTACAATCTCGGCTCACTCCACCCCCCAGGTTCAAGTGATTCTTCTGCCTCAGCCTCCTGAGTAGCCGGGATTACAGGCATGAGCCATCACATCTGGCTAATTTTTTGTATTTTTAGTAGAGATGGGATTTCCCCATGTTGGCCAGGATAGACTGAAACTCCTTGCTTGAAGTGATCTACCCATCTCAGCCTCCCAAAGAGCTGGGATTATAGGCATGAGCCACTGTGCCCAGCCTAGATTGCATTTTAAAAATAAATTATCTAGATATGAGTCAGAATAATAAAACACATCATAAAAACATTAAAGGGGACTACAAAAATTAAGTGCATATATATTTAAATATTTGAATTTACGCATGGGTCAATCAAAGCAAGTGCAATAACTACATTATGAATATCTCATAAAGAGCAGAAAGCAAAAAAAAAAAAAAACCATAAAGCAGAGAGACAAGAATTTAAAAACTGTTCAGTACTCAGATAAGTTCAAATCTTTCATTTTAAAGACTTAATTAAACTCTGCCTGGTCAAAGAAATATGTTAAAACATAATGTAAGATACATATATACCATGTAAAACTAGATTGAAAGAAATAAAAAGATTTTATTGCACATAAACAATAACTTTGGACAACACATAAAAATGCTGTAAGTCCCATCTAGAGTATCTGGGTGAAATACTTTTAAGATTTGACCCATTATACATTTTTAATTACTGTGAAAGCCTAAACAGAAAAAAAAAAAAAAAAAAAAAAAAAAAAAAAAAAAGAAAAAAAAAAAAAAAAAAAAAAAAAAAAAAAAATATTTATGGGTATAAGCTAAATAGAAGAGANTTTTAAGATTTGACCCATTATACATTTTTAATTACTGTGAAAGCCTAATAAGAAAAAAAAAAAAAAAGGGAGCATATTCAGATAACAGGAAAAAAAGTTAAAAAGTCAAATCACAGAAAAATATTTATGGGTATAAGCTAAATAGAAGAGAGCTAAAAAAGAGATTAAAATACACACTTTTCAAATTAATTATCCACCTGCTATTTATTGCCAACCCTAGCAATTTACTCACATGGCAAACCTTACTTACCTGCCCTAATCTTCTACATCAATAGTGTCAAATTCCAACACCAAGATTCTAACCTAAATAGCGGCATATAAGCAAGTAGCATTATCTCCCTGAATACTTACTGTAAAAGAGTCACATTACTAATTTTATACAACTGTATGTCTCTAAAGCAGCACTATGCAATATCATTTTCTGCAGTGACAGAAATGTTCTCTATCTGCACTGTCCAATGTAGCCACTAGCCACATGTGGCTAGTGAGCACTTGAAATGTGGCTAGTGTAACTAAGGAACTGAATTTTCCATTTTAATTTAAATGTGTGCTTGTGACTGTCATGCTGAACAGTGCAGGTCTAAAGTATTAAGTTAATGTCACAGACTGTAACTGCCTTTCAGAAAAAGAAACAATCTGTCATTTCTAAACACAAAATTTACCAACCTTCCAAGTGAAAAGCAGATTACTTTTGCTTTAGCCAAAATATATGTAAGTCTCCTGTTTTCAGTAATCTAATCTAATCTAAACCTGGTTAATATCTTTTGCTTCAGATATTAATTGTGGCATCACTTTGAACCTGTCAGAGGTACAATTTTTAAAAAAAATAGGGTCATAATCCCATAAAAATTGCTTCATCTGAAATACCATCTAAATATTCTCTCTCCTCTTATAGAAATTAAAAACATCAGGAACTTGTGTTAGTTTACAGAGGAAAAAGAAAAGTCAGTGCAGGCAGTGTCAAAGGAAATTGAGAAGACAGTACACATTACAACAGTGGGTGACTGAGTGCCAAACACAGAAAATGCAAAATAGAATGAGACTTAGAAACAAGCTAATTAAAGTCATTGGTCTGATTCCTTAGACAAAGCTTTTGCAGACATATGTGATTCAGAATTCAGAAATATGGTGCATATGTCATACATCACAGTTCAGACACTGCAAAACACCCCAGCAGGATCTGCTGATATATTCTGTCCCTAGGTTTTCAACCAAGTACATTTTATCCATCTCTATTCCCAGATTTATATCTCTAGTCCAGTTACCCAATTCCTACTACACATCTCAATTACCCATCTCCTCTCACATGTCTTACAGATATCTTAAAGTCGACATCCATTTACACAGCAGAAATTCACTGAGTGTTTACTATACACTAAGCACTGTTTAGGGGTTGAATACATACCCACTTGAAATGCTCTATGCCCACAACATGCTCCCCACTTTCAGGGCTCCCCACCTCAGAAAACAGTGCTTCCATCTACCCTACTGTTCAAGCTAGAAACATGGAAGTCATCCTTGACACTTTATTTCCTACCAGTCTTTCCACATCTCTCTCCAACCTACTCACTTCTGTCTCTCCACTGCTATCACCAACAGACTAAACCAGTGGTTCTTAACGATAGGCAGTTTCGCTCCTCCAACAGATAGCTGAAAATATCTGGAAACATTTATGGTTGTCACAGCTCAAGGGGTGCTACTGGCATCTAGCGGGTAAAAGACAGGAATGCTACTTAATATCCTAAAATGTACAGGTTAGTCCTGAACGTCAAAGACTCATCCATCCCAAAATGTCAATGGTGCTTTAAGTAAAAAGAAGAATGATGTATAACAATGACTTTATTTTTGTATTTATGACAATTCTTCTTTAAAATGTTATCATAATTCAGAATTACTTTTAATGTAATAAATAAAATTGTATTCTAATGCAATTCTATTCAAGTGAAATATGTACTTGCATGTGAAAAAAGTAAATACTTACTTGTGCATGTTCTCTACTCCTATGATGATCATGATACAGTAGGAAATTCCACTTTGTACAAGAAAATGTAAGGCATACCTATAAAAAGTAAGAGCACTATTAGAAGAGGGATGCCCAGTCACAAACATCAAACTGAAGTGAATTACACTAAAAAATACTTAGTATAACACTGAATACTCCCAGAAAAAAAATAAGGAAAGAAACCTCTGAGGCCTAAACTCTGTGGACACCCTAAAGAGGGAGTCCCATACCACAGGCTCCAGAGAGTGAGAGAAATGTAAACAAGGCCTAAAGTCATGCCAAGTTCCCAGCACTCCATGCTCCTGGCTACGTGGAGGCTGTGTGGCATTACGTGGCTCAAGGATGATAGCTTTCTTCATAACTCAAGGCACAATTATTTAAAAAAGTAATTAATGTGAATTTCAGAATCATCCTCTCAGAACATCAGTTGT
Organism: Cebus imitator; assembly: GCF_001604975.1. NCBI lineage: Eukaryota > Metazoa > Chordata > Mammalia > Primates > Cebidae > Cebus > Cebus imitator. Next base: position 795,017 of record NW_016107316.1, read on the forward strand.
TTTCCCAAACTAGTTTCTCCAATATCAACTTTGTACTCTGCCTTTACCTTTTTAACAATACGACCGACAAAACAATAAAAAGTGATAAGTATTCGAATTTACAAAAAAAAAAGGATATTCAAATCCATTTATTCTCAATACATGATGGCTCAAGTCAAATAATCTTCCTTACATAAATCTAATCATTCATTAATTTGCTGCAATGTTATCTACAAACATCCTGGCTAACGTGACACAGTGTTTTCTAATATTCCAATATTCTTGAAATCTACCATTAAATGAGACAATTTATCTACTCATTCCACAAAATTCAGACAAAACATGATTAGGATGCCTGTGATTAAAATCAATCAGAATGATCCCTAATTTATGCATGTCTATGCATGCACACACACTCTCTCATTTCTTTCCCCTTAGGTGGCATGAACAATTTAAAATAAAATTTTCAGGCTGGGCACAGTGGCTCACGCCTGTAATCCTAGCACTTTGGGAGGCCGAGGCAGGAGGATCACGAGGTCAGGAGATCAAGACCATCCTGGCCAACATGGTGAAACCCTGTCTCTATGAAATACAAAAAAAAATTAGCTGGGTGTGGTGGCACGTGCCTGTAGTTCCAGCTACTCATGAGGCTGAGGCAGGGGAATCACTTGAACCTGGGAGATGGAGGTTACAGTGAGCTGAGATTGCGCCACTACACTCCAGCCTGGTGACAGAGCAAGACTCCATCTCAAATAAATAAATAAATAATAAAATAAAATTTTCAAATCTTCAGACACAATTTAAAGTATTTTATTTTTTTCTTGAACCTCTAAACTTTAATTTTAAAGTATTAATAAGGGTGTTAACCTATGATTAAAATAACTTTCAAACTTAATCCTTATGGAATAACAGGTATCCCAAATGTGGAAAAGTTACACAAAATTTTGAACACATTTTTCCATAGGAATATTATAAATCAGTAATAGACACCAAGGCGGGCCCATGGGAAAAACTTATTTGACATGCTGTACAGAATAGGCCAGTCTATCTGTTTGATACACACACATACAAAATGAGAAAATAATGTTGGCCTAGCGTACTCTTATAATCAGAGGAAGTAGAAAAACCTAAATGAGTATAAAAGGAAATAGAAGAAAGCTTTTTTAAAAAAACAAATCACATACTTTTCAAATTAATGATCTACCTCTTATTTATCACCAACACTAGCAATTCACTGGCTGACTTCTGACTTCACGGGAAAAGGCTGACAAGGACTGCTAGAAGACCTTTAGGGCTTCAGATTGAGAGCAGAACTCAATACAGGTACTTAAACATGGAAAACACATTTTTGAGGAATCTGGGGGGGGAAAAGTGTTCCTCTGCTATGTTAAATTTCTTGAAACATGAGGATATTATCACAACTTTAGAAGCTGAGCATCTTCTCAAACAGTGCTACCGGGCCTCATATCACCTTAAGGTGCCCCCTCCTCTCCTGGCATTACCATTCAGATGATATGTCTGGCCAACTTTGGAGTACAATATAACATTTGGGCAGCCTCCTGCTGTTTAAGCCTTCACTGTTGCAACAATCCAAGTTTAGAAGTAGGAGGTGAATCTGCATTCGCCTCTCTCTCACTGACCACCATGACAAGCATTCAGGTGCTTTTCTACTCAATAAATGCACTGGTGATACTCTTCATAATTTTCTGTACTGAGTTCCTGTGCTTGTTCTCATTGGTAAAGTGACCAGAATAAACACAGTAGCCACTTAAGATTTCTCAGGATTAAGAGATAATACATAAAAAGTGTTGAGTGGGTTATCTAGCATGCAGTAAGCACTCAACTATTAAGTATTATTAGCAGGGTAAAAATTAAAGAGAATAATGTCTTAAAAGTCTATTATAATCCAGATTTCATCATTTCAGAGTTGAGGAAACTTAAGGCTGTATATCTAGTCAGTATTCTAACTGACATCCAAGCTCAAGTTGTTTCAGGGCAATTTATAGAGCCAGGTAGAATGGAACCCCATGGGCTGTGTATCATAATCTTTCAAGCTACCTAATAAGCACTTTGAAAATAAAACAATGCTTTTTCACAAAACATTAGTTTGTTTTCAGATATCACATTTTAATTCTTCTGAATTTCAAGTCACACTAAAGGCAAGTATAAAGTTTAATTTTAGCGAAAAAAAAAAGAACACAGGTTTAAAAACCTCTTCAATTATTTCACTAATCTTTACTGAACGTCTACCTTCTGAAAGGCACTGTGCTGAACACTAGAAATACAAGAGTCAATGAGACAGTCTCTGTCCTCAGAGAACACCCAGTCTAGAGAAAAAGACATAAATAAATAGGTTACTTCAATACTCTATGATATATGCTAAAAAAGAGATTAAACGCAAAAATTTCCAATCTGCATCACTCTGGATAATGGTAATAACAGATGAATGACCCTCAGTAACTTTCCATGTTCATAATGACTAGCTATCATGCCATGTTCTTTCTGTAGTTTTACAGATTTACTCCTCACAGTAATCATTGGTTCTGTTTCACAGATGAGGAAAGTGAAGCTCAGAGTGGCTAAATAACATGTCCAAAGTCATACAGCCACCAGATCAAGGCACCCACACTGGAATACAGGTTTGCCTGACTTCAGAGTTTAAGCTCTATTCCATTAACCTATATATTTAAATAAATAAGGTATAAATTAATTCTCACTTAAAAGGAACTTGCAGATAATAGTTTTTTGCTGTTTTTTTTTTTTTTTTTTAAGCTACGTCCAAAGAGAAGCAGGTAAATGATCAATTACAGGCATGACTTATTTTATTGCACTTTGCTTTACGGTGCTTTGCAGATACTGAGGTTTTTTCAACTTGAATGTCTGGGGCAACCCTACATCATGTCAGCCTCTTGGCCCATTTTTCCAATCCCACGTGCTGGGAATTCATGTCTCTCTGTCATATTTTGGTAATTCTCAACAACAACTCAACCCTTTTCAATATTATTTTACCTGCTATAGTGATCTGTGATCAGCGATCTTTGATGTTACTACTGTAATCGTTTGGGGGCGCCACAAACTGTGCCCACATAAGTACTTCATTGATAAATGTTAGGTGTGTTCTGACTGGCAGTCTCTGTCTTCCTCTGTCTCTCTCCCTCTCCTGAGGCTTCCCCATTCTGGAGAGAACAACTATTGCAATTAGGCCAATTAATTAACCTACAATGGCCTCTAAGTGTTCAAGTGAAAGGCAAAGTTGTATGTCTCTCAAGTTTAAGCTTAGTGACTGTGGTATGTCAAAAGCCAAGACAGGCTGAAAGCTAAGCCTCTTCACCAGTCAGACAAGTTGTAAATACAAAGAAAAAGTTATTGAAGAAAACTAAGAGTGTTACTCCACTGAACACACATACGATAAGGTGGCAAAATAGCATTACTGCTAATATAGAGAAAGTTTAATTGTCTAGATAGAAGCTCAAACCAGGCAAACATTCCTTAAGCCAAAGCCTAGTCCAGATCAAGACCCTAACTCTCTTCAATTTTATTAAAGCTGAGGGAGGTGAAACTGCAAAAGAAAATGCTGAAGTTAGCAGAAACTGGCTCATGATGTTTAAGGCAGAAGCCATCTCCAGCAATAAAAATGCAAGGTGAAGCAGCAGATGCTGAGGTTATCTAGATGCTGCAGCAAGTTACCCAGAAGATCTAACTAAGATCACTGATGAAGATGGCTACACTAAGTAACAGATTTTCAATGTAGATCAAATAGCCTCCTATTGGAAGAAGATCCCACTGAGAACTTTCACAGCTAGAGAGGAGAAGTCAACGCCTGATTTCAAAGCTTCAAAGGACAGGCTAATGCAGCTGGTGACTTTAAGTTGAAGCCAGTGTTCATTTACCATTTCAAAAATGCTAGAGCCCTTAAGAATTATGCTAAATCTACTCTGCCTGTGTTCTATTAACGGAAAAACAAAGCCTGAACCACAGCAGCTCTGCAGCATGGTTTACTGAATATTATAAGCCCCTTATTGAGATCCATTGCTCAGAAAAAATGATTCCTCTCAAAATATTACTGGACATTGACAATGCTTCTGATCATCCAAGAGCTCTGATAGAGGTAAACAAGGAGATTAATGTTTCCACACCTGCTAACACAATATCCATTATGCAGCCTGCAGATCAAGGAGTAATTCTGACTTTCAAGTCTTGTTATTTAAGAAATAAACTTCATAGGGCTATAGCTGCCATAGATAGTGATTCCTCTGATGCAGCTAGGCAAAGTAAATTGCAAACTTTCTGGAAAGGATTCATTCACCATTCTAGATACCACTAAATACATTTGTGATTCATGGGAGGAGGTCAAAATATAAACATTAGCAGGAGTTTGAAGAGGCTGATGGATGACACTGAGAGGTTCAAGACTTAAGTGGAGGAAGTAACTGCAGACGCAGTGGAAAATAGCAAGAAAACTAGAGGTGGAGCCTAAAGATGTGACTGATTACTGCAATCTCCTGATGAAACTTCAACAGATGAGTAACTGCTTCCTATGGATGAGCAAAGAAAGTAATTTCTTCAGATGGAGTCTACTCCTGGTAAAGATACTGTGAACATTGTTGAAAACAAATTTTTTTTTCAACTTCTATTTTAGATTCAGGGGGTACATGTGCAGTACCTGGGTATATTTCATGATGATGAAGTTTGGGGTATGAATGATTCCATCACCCAGGTACTAAGCATAGTACCCAAATCCCCTCCTTATCTCCTACCTCGAGTAGTGCCCAGTGACTATTGTTGCCATCTTTATATTGATGAGTACCCAATGGTTAGCTCCCACTTAAAAGTGAGACCATACAATATTTGGTTTTCTGTTTCTGTGTTAATTTACATAGGGTAATGGCCTCCACCTTCCATGTTGCTGCAAAGGGCACGATTTCATTCTTTTTTATAGCTGTGTGGTATTCTACAGTGTATATGTACCACATTTTCTTTATCCAATCCAGCACTGATAAGCACCTAGGTTGATTCCATGTCCTTGCTACTGTGAATAGTGCTGCAATTAACAGGGAAATGCATGTATCTTTTTGGTAGAATAATTTGTTTTCCTTGGGGTATATACCCAATAATGGGATTGCTGGGTCAAACAGTAGTTATTCTAAATTCTTTTAAGAAATCTCCAAACTGCTTTCCACAATGGCCGAACTAATTTACTTCCTCTTTTCTCCACAGCCTTGCCAGTATCTGCTGTGTTTTGACTTTTTAATAATATCCATTCTGACTGGTATGACATGATAACTCACTGTGGTTATGATTTGCATTTCTCTGATGATTATCAATGTGGAGTAATTTTTTCATGTTTGTTGAACACTTGAAGGTCTTCTTTTGAAAAGTGTCTGTTCATGTCTTTTGCCCATTTTTAATGGGATTATTTACTTTTTGCCTGTTCAACAGTTTAAGTTCCTTACAGATTCTGGATATTAAACCTTTGTCAAATGCATAGTTAGCAAATATTTTCTCCCATTCTGTAGGTGGGTTTGTTTACTCTGTGGAGATAGTTTCTTTTGCTGTTCAGAAGCTCTTTGGTTTAATTAGGTTCCACTTGTCAATTTTTGTTTTTCTTGTAATTGCTTTTGAGGACTTAGGCATAAATCCTTTCCCATGGTCAATGCCCAGATAAAATTATGTTCCCAGCTTTTTTTTTTTTCCAGGATTCTTACTGTTTGGGATCTTACATTTAAATCTTTAGTCCATCTTGAGTTAATTTTTGTACATGATGAAAGGTAGGGGTCTAGTTTCATTATTCTGCATATAGCTAGCCAATTATACCAGCACCATTAATTGTCTAGGGAGTCCTTTCCCCAATGTTTATTTTTGTCAACTTTGTTGAAGACTAGATATCTGTAGATGTATGGCTTTATTTTGTGGTCCTCTGTTGTGTTCCATTAGTTTGTGTCTGTTTTTGTACCAGTATCATGCTGTTTTGGTTACTATATCCCTATAGTACAGTTTTAAGTCATGTGGTATGATGCCTCTGGCTTTGTTCATTTTGCTTAAGATTGCTTTGACTATTCAGGTTCTTTTTTGGTTCCATATGAACTTTAGCATAGTCTTTTCCAATTCTGTGAAAAATGACATTGGTAGTTTGATAGGAACTGCTTTGGGCACCATGGCCATTTTAATGACACTGACTCTTCCAATCCATGAGCTGAGAGGTTTTTCCATTTGTTTGTGTCATCTGTGATTTATTTTAGCAGTGTTCTATAGTTCTCCTTGTAAAGATCTTTCACCTCCCTGGAGAGATGTATTCCTGGGTATTTTTTTGTCTGTGTGGCTATTGCAAATGAGATTACATTCTTGATTTGGTTCTCAGCTTGAACATTATTGGTATATAGAAATGCTGCTGGTTTCTGTATACTGATTTTATATCCTGAAATCTTCCTACAATCATTTATCAGTTCTAACAGCCTTTTGGAGGAGTCCTTAGGGCTTTCTAAGTATAGAATCATATCATCAACAAAGACCAAAAGTTTGACTTCTTTTCCTAACTGGATGCCTTTTATTTCTTTCTCTTGTCTAATTACTGTGGCTAGCACTTCCAGAACTATGTTGAACAATAGTGGTGAGAGTAGGCATCCTTCTCTCGTTCCTGTTCTTAAGGAAATGCTTCCGGTTTTTGCCCATTCCATATGATATTGGCTGTGGGTTTGTCACTGACAGGTCTTGCTATTTTGAGGTATATTCCTTTGATGACTAGTTTCTTATGAGTTTTTTTTTTTTATCATGACAGGATGTTGGATTTTACTGACATCTATTGAGATTATCATATAGTTTTTCTTTTTGTTTACGTGGTGAATCGTAATTATTGATTTGTATGTGTTGAACCACCCTTGTATCTGAGGAATAAAGCATATTTCATCATGGTGAATTAACTTTTTGATGAGGATTTTTGCATCTATGTTCATCAGGGATATTGACCTGTAGTCTTCTTTCTTCACTGGGTCTGTCAGGTTTTGGTATCAGGTTGATGCTGGCTTCAGAGAAGGAGTTGGTAAGGGGTCCCTCCTCCTCAATTTTTTGAATAGTTTCAGTAGAACACTGCCTTTTTTTTTTTTTTTCTTTAAAGAAAGAGTCTTGCTCTGTAGGCTAGGCTGGAGTGCACTGGCACAATCTCAGCTCACTGCAACCTATCTCCCAGGAGCAAGCAATTCTGCCTCACCCTCCCAAGTAGCTGGGATTACAGGCATGTGCCACCACACCTGGCTAATTTTTATATTTTTAATAGAGAAGGGGTTTCACCATGTTGGCCAGGCTGATCTCAAATTCCTGACCTCAGGTAATCTGCCTGCCTTGGCCTCCCAGCTTGGATTATAGGTGTGTGCCAGCACGCCTGGCCACCAGCTCGTCTTCATACATCTAATAGAAATCAGCTGTGAATCTATCTGGTCAAGGGGTTTTTTTATGGTTGGTAGGTTTTTCATTACGGATTCAGTTTCAGAACTCAATACTGATCTGTTCAGTGTTTCAATTTCTTCCTGATTCAGTCTTAGGAGACTGTGTATCTAGAGGAAATAGATCCCTTCTAGATTTTCTAGTTTGTGTGCACAGAGATGTTCATAATAGTCTCTGAGGATCTTTTTGTATTTCTGTGGGATCAGTTGTAATGCCACTTTTGCCATTTCTGATTGTGCTTATTTGTATTTTCTTTGTTAATCTAGTTAGCAATCTATTGATCTTCTTTATCCTTTCAAAGAACACACTTTTGGTTTTATTATTTGGTTGGATTTTTGGGTCTCAATTTCGTTCAGTTCAGCTCTGATTTTAGTTATTTCTTTTCTTCTTCTGCTAGCCTTGGGGTTAGTTTGTTCTTGCTTTTCTAATTCCTCTAGGTATCAGGTTAGATCATTGAGATCTAACTTTTTGAGGTAGGTGTTTAGCACTGTATACTTTCCTCTTAACACTACTTTTGCTGCATCCCAGAAATTCTGGTATACTGTGTCTCTGTTTTCAGTTATTTCAAAGAATTTTTATGCTTCTGCCTTGATTTCACTGTTTATCCAAAAGCCATTCAGGAACAAATTGTTTAATTTCCAAGCAATTGTGTGGTTTTGAGAGATCTAACTGGTATTGATTTCCATTTTTATTCAACTGTGGTCCAAGAGTATGGATGATATGATTTCAGTTTTTCTTAATTTATTGAGACTTGCTTTATGCCTGAGCATGTGGTCAATCTTGAAGTACATTCCATGTGCAGATGAGAAAAATGTACATTCTGTGGCTGATGGGGGAGTATTCTGTAGATGTCTATTAGGTCCAACTAGTCAAGTGATAAGTCCAGAATTAATTAATTCATTTTCTGACTCATTGATCTGTCTAATGCTGTCAATGGGAGTTGAAGTTTCCCTTTATTATTGTATGGCTAAGTCTTTTCATAGGTCTAGAAGTATTTGTCTTATCAATCTGAGTGCTCCAATGTTGTACATGTACATACTTAGGACAGTTAAGTCTTCTTCTTGAGTTGAATCATTGAGAGGTAGGATTTTATGTAATTTTATGCCGGTAAAATTTTATGTAATTTAATGATTTTATGCAGGTAGGATTCACTATATAATGCCCTTTTTTACTGTTGCTGATTTAATATCTGTTTTATCATACATAAGAATAGTGACCTCTAGCCGGGCGCGGTGGCTCAAGCCTGTAATCCCAGCACTTTGGGAGGCCGAGGCGGGTGGATCACAAGGTCAAGAGATCGAGACCATCCTGGTCAACATGGTGAAACCCCGTCTCTACTAAAAATACAAAAAATTAGCTGGGCATGGTGGCACGTGCCTGTAATCCCAGCTACATAGGAGGCTGAGGCAGGAGAATTGCCTGAACCCAGGAGGCGGAGGTTGCGGTGAGCCGAGATCGCGCCATTGCACTCCAGCCTGGGTAACAAGAGCGAAAACTCCATCTCAAAAAAAAAAAAAAAGAATAGTGACCTCTGCTTTCCCTCCTCACCACCCACCCACCCCCACCATTTGCATGGTAGATCTTTCTCCAACCCTTTAATTTGTGCCTATGGGTGTCATTTCTATGTGAGATGGGTCTCCTAAAGACAGCAGAAGAATGGGTCTTCTTTTTTTATTCCACTCGTCACTCTGTGGCTTTTAAGTGGAGCATTTAGGTCATTTATATTCAAAGTGAATATGGATAGTGAGGTTTTCATCCTATCATGACATTGTTAGCTGGCTGCTTTGTAGTTTCTATTGTGTGGCTGCTTTACAAGGTCTGCAGGCTATATATTTATGTGTGTTTTGTGGTACCAGGTATACTTCTTTTGTTTCTGTGTTAGGACTCCCTTAAGGATCTCTTATAAGGCTGCTCTGGTGGTAACAAATTCCTTTAGAGCCTGCTTGTCTAGGAAAGATTCTATTTCTCCTTCACTTAAGAAACGTAGTTTGGTGGGTTATGAAATTCTCAGTTGGAATTTAAGAATGCTAAAAATAGCCCCCAATCTGTTATGGCTTATAAGGTTAGCCTGATGGGGTTCTCTTTGTATATTACTTGCCCTTTATCTCAAGCTGCCTTTAAGATTTTTTCTTTAGCATTGACTTTGGACAGTTTGGTGACTATATGCCTTGGTGATATTCATTTTGTATAGTATCTTGCAGATGTTTTCTGGATTTCTTATATATATGGATAGCTACTTCTAACAAGATTAGGAAAATTTCCTGAATTATTCCCTAAAATACATTTTCCAGGTTGTTTGCTTTTTCTCCTCTCTCAGGAATGCTAAAAATTTGTACACTTGATCACTTTACATAATCCCATATTTACTGAAGATTTTGTTCATTTATTAAAATTCTTTTTTATTTTTGTCTGATTGGGTTAGTTCCAAAGACTGGTCTTCAAGCTAGGAAATTCTTTTGTCTCCTTAGTCCAGTCTACTGATAAAGGTTTCAATTGTATTCTGAAATTCCTTAAGTGAGTTTTTCCATTCTGAAAGCTCTGACTGATTTCTTTTTCAGATGTTTATCTCTTCCTTCATTTCCTGGATTGCCTTAGAAGTTTCTTTGTGTTGATTTTCAACTTTGTCTTAGATTTCACTGAGCTTCCTTGCAAACCATAATTTGATTCTTTATCTGTCATTTCTGAGTTTCTATTTTGGTTAGGGCCTATTGCTGGAGATCTGGTGCAATCATCTGGTGGTGTCACTGCATGATGCCAAAATTCTTGCACTGGTTCCTTCTCATCTACAGATGCTGGCACTTCTAATTTTTGTAATTATTTTCATGCAGGTAAGGCTTTTTTCTTTTTCTTTCTTTCCCTATAATGTTATTTTTTTTCTTTCCTTTTTCCTTTTTCTCCCTCCTTAATGAGTGTGACTGTAGAGAATTCTAGCTAGGGCTTTTTGGTTTTGCTTCTATAGCCCTACACACTTCTTTTGGCAGGTTTCATATTGGGCAGTAGAGTTTAACCTACACGTCCATAGATGGTGTAATGGTGCTTATAAAGGTGAAAGCCAGCTGCAGCCAACATGGCTGAGTATATGCTTGATCCTTGTTTACAGGCAGAAGCTCTCTATTGCCTCAGGCAATAAACTTGTTTGTGGAGGGTACAGTGGTCTAAGCTCCCTACTCAGCCACAGGAGGAAGGGGGAGCACTAAGAACAGGGCCAAACAGAGCCGGTTGACCTACAGATCCATTGATGGCAAGCATAGACACAAGTGCCAAGGGAGAATCCAGAGGGCAGCCACCAAGCACACAAGATTGGCCTAGGCATGAAACTGGGAAACAATCTGGGCTCCATGTTCTCTACACAGGAATAGGGGAAGGCTTAAACTTCTAATCTAGAAGAACTGCCATTCCAGATACTTGGAAATCTGCCTGGGCACGGAATAGAGATGGTCCTCTTAAACTGCAATCTAAGTCCAGGAAAGATGGGGTGGCTCAGGCTGCTGAACCAGACAAGCAGGTGCTTTGAATGCCTGGAGATCTGCCTGGGCATGGAGCAGAGAGCCTCACTACACCAGGATCTATGTCTAGTGGTGGGGGTGGCGGGGGGTGGGGGTTGGCTCAGGCTGCTGGTCCAGGCAAATGGGTGCTCCAAATGTCTGGATTTCTGATTGAGGGTAGAGCAGACAGGGCCCTGTCATACCTCAGTATCAGTAGAACAGAGTGGGACACCCGGCAATGGCACACGTGGATCAGTTCCAGGTTGCCAAGCTGGCCTTGGTTGCAAGTCTTGCTGCCCAGGAGAAACTGCAACTTAGCAGCTCTCCTCCTGCCCCGGGCCTGCAGTGGAGGAAAGCCCAGTTCTAGCCCTACAGCTGAGGTGCTTTCCACAGTTCTGGTTATGAAAGCCCCTACCTCACTCCAGAGTATGTGCTCTAATCTCTGGACCAAATTTGAAATGCCTGCATGGCCATGCTGCTGAGTCACCAAGGAATGGCTAGCTTCATATGTGCCTGGATTAAAAATGGTGTCCTGTTCTCCAACCCAGGTCTGGGAAAATGTCTGCAGCTTTTCACAATGTCTGTCCCTCAAGTGTCTCCAACTCTCTTCCCAAGTTAGCTGCAGGGCTTTGGAGAAACAAAGTGTTCTCCCTCAGACTGGGTTACTCAGATCCCCAGTGGAAAGGTGAGACATAGAGAGAGGCTTCCTGCCTTTCTCATGTACTGGGGCTTCACTCACTTTTATCAACTGGATGCTATCACAAGGGCTGTTTGCCAGTGTTCTCTTCAGGATCTGGGGCGTCCTTCACAATTCTGGTGAATTCCTGTTTTCCTTCTTGAATTTAGGCTCAGAGAGTTGATCTTTATGTACTATCATGCTATTTCCAAGTGACTGAGGCATGCTGAAACTCTCTAATCATCCATCTTAGACTGTGCTTTTACTTCAGATCTTAGAATATTACATAAACTTAGTTGATAAAGCAGCGGCAGGGTTTGACTCCGATTTTGAAAGAAGTTCTACTGTGGGTAAAATGCTATCAAACAGCATCACACGCTACAGAGAAATCTTTTGTGAAAAGAAGAGTCCATCACTATGGCAAACGTCATTGTTGCCTTACTTTTAGAATTTGCCACAGCAACCTCAACCTTCAGCAGACACTACTCTGATAAGTGAGCAGCCATCAACATCAAAGCAAGACCCTCTTTCAACAAAGAGATTACAACCCATTGAAGGCCCAGATGTTCCTTAGCGTTTTTTAAAGTATTTTTCAATTAAGATATGTACATTTTTAGACAAAATTATATTGCACACTTAATAGACCATGGGGTAAATGTAACTTTTAAATGCACTGGGAAATCAAAACAATTTGTATGACTTGCTTTATGACGATATTCATTGTATTGCGGTGGTCTGGAATCAAACCTGTGACATCTCTGAGGCATGCCTGTATATTTACAGAGTACTAACATGTTTTCCAAAAGGGAAGTTGTCAAAATCAATAGCAGATACGATTGTCTTTGAGCCTACAAAAGTAAGTACTGAAATGCAAATCAAAAGAATATATCCCTATTAGTTAAGAATATATCCCAATTAACAAAGAGTTATCTTCCACATGATACAGAGGCATAAACAATCCCTCTTCCCAAAGAAAGAATATGGAAAGCTTTCTCCTTTAGGTAAAAAATAAATAACTCATTTGAAAAAAAAAAAAAAATCCTGGCTGGGAAAGTGGCTCATATCTGTAATCCCAACACTTTGGGAAGTTGAAGTGGGCAGGCTGCTTGAGTCTGCAAGTTCAAGATCAGTCTGAACAACATGGCAAAACCCCATCTCTTCAAAAAATACAAAAAAATTAGACAAGTGTGGTGGCGTGTACCTGTAATCCCAGCTGCCCAGGAGGCTGAGATAAAAGGACAGATCACCTGAGCCTGGGATATTGAAGCTGCAGTGAGCCATAATCACGTCACTGCTTTCCAGCATGGGCAACAAAGTGAGACCCTGTTTTAAAAAAGAAAACAAAGGCTAGGCGTGGTGGCTCACACCTGTAATCCCAGCATTTTGAGAGGCCAAGATGGGTGGATCACGAGGTCAGGAGTTTGAGACCTGCCTGGCCAACATAATGAAACCCCGTCTCTACTAAAAATACAAATTAGCCAGGCATGGTGCCAGGCACCTGTAATCCCAGCTACTTGGGAGGCTGAGACAGGAGAATCACTTGAACCCCGGAGGCGGAGGTTGCAGTGAACCGAGACCGCACCACTGCACTCCAGCCTGGGTGACAGTGCAAGACTCCATCTCAAAAAAAAGAGAAGAAAAGAAATACTGGTTATCACATATAATTTGAAATACTTCAGACTACCTGACATTAACAATGTCAGGTTACTTGTGGCATTGTGTTACAAAGCATCCAAGAAGGCTTCACAGCAAGAGAACACTTCCTCAGTAAAAGGTTTCTAAGTAAAGAGATGCATCCTCTTTTTTTGCAGTACTGCCACGTTACACAACTGTAAAAGATACTATTTATATTTTTATCTTCTACTCTGTCTCCATAGACCACAAAGTGAATGGTGTCCCCTGGAATTGGCCAATATGAATTACAAGCCTTTCCCAATGCTTTATGGAAATATGCTACCCAAATATATGCTGAATATTTAAGTTATTTGTGGATGAAATATATAGACTGGGATATGCTTTTAAATACTATACAAAAATAAGTTGGAGAAAGGATAAAATAAGAATGGTGGAATTTTAATAATTGTTGAAGCTGAGTGACAGGCATATGAGGGCTCATTATATTGTTCTTTGTATCTTTGTGTTTGAAAAGCTCCATAATCAAAAGTTTAAAAAAAGACACACTGTCCATGGCATGATTTACAAAAAGTTTAAATAGTAACATCTGAGAAACCTTAAGAAAATGGTGATATATAATTGTGACGTCAACAAAGCAAAAAAGACCAGACTTGGGCTTACTTAAGAGGTCATATTTAAATCTCAATACTAAACGCTATCTACCAGGTCAGTGTCTATCAGAGGTAATATGGTAGAGACTGAATAAATTATCCCTACTTAATTTTTCATGAGCATCTACGAAACATTTGCAATTGCCAGAGGCAAAAATTAGATTAAGAAATATCATTGTATTCCAACTCTCACAAAACATCAAAAACAACATCCTAGAACAAACACAGAAGCATTATCAAAGTCCCACAGATTCTACACCCCACAACAGAAACTACTAAAGCACAGACGTAGTGAGTGCACGTTCAACCTCTCAGGGAATTCTGATATCAAACAACAATCTGCAGAAGAGCAAGCCTAGAAGTCCTTCCCTGTGAGTGGCAAACACTACAGCAGATGAGCATGCAGCACAAGTGCTCACGTAAGAAGGAAAGCTCAGGAAGAGACCACAAAGAGACTGCCACTAAGAGTCTCTGCTGTTTTGCCAAGACAGTGTGCCCTTCTGATTTCTTCTACATGCACAGCTACAGTCACCTGTAACAAACAGGAAGTACAGTATTTATGTATTTAAGGCTCTCAGGGTAGCCCTAAGGATTGAAAAAGAGACCTAATGAAAGAAAACACCAACATGCATCTGAAAAGTCAAAAATAAAAGGTTTCCATCGTAAATAATTCTTCCCCATGAAAAACAGACAAATCAACAAAAAGCCTCTTTTTGCTAATGGCAGAATCTAAAAAAATGCCAATAAAGTTCTATCAATAGGCTTTATCAGACTCTTAAAAGCTGCTTTCCCAGAGAAAAAACAGGCAAACAAACAAAAACACATTTTAAATGGTTTTTCTGTCAGTATAAAAGGTATGCAAAATAGGTGTAAAGAACTCATGACAGAATAAAATGCCTTATATCCTTTTTCATCCGTCTGTTCATAAATTATAAATAGTAAATTTTCCTCTAAGACTAAAGAGAGAGCCCATTTTCCATTCTTTATTTTTTATTTTAAAAATAAAAATTTAAAAGTTGGTCTGGGAAAAAAACTTAATAAGAATAAAACCCTACATAATATATCTTTCTACACACTCAATTCTCAAATATATCCAAATAGTCTTCATTTTAAAAGGATCAAAATAATTACTTACCATCCAAAGCAAAAAAGTGCAAGATAAAGGCCCAAAAGGGTAGCAACTACATGTCTTATAAAAGAGCTAGTTTTGCTTGAATGTAGATAAGT
>NW_016107316.1:811015-815451 GCF_001604975.1 Cebus imitator
TTTTTTTAAAGACAGGGTCTTGCTCTGTATCCCAGGTTAGACTAGAGTGGTGCAACCACAGCTCACTGCAACCTCTACCTCCCAGGATGAAGCAATTCTCCCACCTCAGCCTTCTGAGTAACTGGGACTACAGGCACACACTACCATGCCAGGCTAATTTTTGCATTTTTTTGTAAAGACATGTTTTCGCTATGTTGCTCAAGCTAGTCCGGAACTCCTGCACTCAAATAATCTGCCTGCCTCTGCCTCCCAAAGTGCTGGGATTATTGGCATGAACCATCACACCTGGCCAAAATCTCCATTTCTCTCTTATGAAACATATTCTAATAGAATCTTAGGAATAGTGGGTCTTAAAGTCTATAAATAAAAGAAAAAAATCCATTGACATTAGGAACTTGCAAAAACATACATAAGAAAACAATCAGTGTTTCAGGCACCTACATTGTGAACAAATCACACTATCTACATGTAGCTATTTCGATAGGCCCATAGAGATATCTTTGCCTAAAGACACAGACAAGTATGTTCTCTTTCTCACATTTCAAGGAGAATAAGAGTTGAACATTATTGTACATTGTCTAAGAAGCAATTGCTCTTTAAAACAGACTCAATAAAAGCAAAATGTCTTTCCAAAAGGTTCTAATATTTTTTGCCTTCTAAAGGGTTCCAACAGCATTTTTTTAAATTAAGCAAAAAGTAAACAGAACGGAAAAATTAGTATTCTTCATATTAACTACTCACATCTACATGGCTTCTTACAGTTTAAAACTTTGCTTCAAATAGCTCTTATTTCTTTTTTTCAGATAGCTCCTAATTCACAAAAATTTACTGAGCATCTACTATGGGCAAATATGGTAAATCTAAAAAATCTTCCATGGGTCCCGGCCATAGTTCTGGATGACTTTAGAACCTAATAGAAAACAAACATATACAGAAGGAACATCAACCCAACATCAGAGTCTTTTTAACAGTTATGTAGAACATCCTTTAAGATACTACAAAGGAAAGAGCCTTAAGGGGTGCATGCCATGAAGGAGGTGAGGAGTGAGCTGGGTGGACAGCGCTTCCCAATCCCGCTGATCTCGACAACCATCGGAGGGGCAGCTTCCCCTCCCCCTTTCCACAGCTGTCTATTCTTATACTACAAAACAAAGTATGATTCTTTCTAAGCATCTGAGGACAACACACATACAGAATTTTACAGAATATTTGAAATCATCTCTCTTCAACATTATCATCTTTCAGATAAAGAAAATGAGATCAGGCCTCACTCTGGACACTCATTCAAAATCTTTGGGAGGATAGGCCCAAAAATACGTATAAAAAATAAAATGAAAACACAAGTTCTTATCATCCTCAAGGTGTGAGAAGCAATGTGTTGGACAGTAGGAAAGGGCATCTGAAGGAAGAAAACAACATGAAGAAAGCACTAGGACATGAAAGCGCGAACGCACAGCATGCCAGGGATCACGAGAGATGAGGCTGGAAGCAAGTAGTTCAGAAGTGAGGGTTTTGCATGCCATGCCAAGGCATTTGAGCCCATAGTGATGACAAAACCATGGAAGATTTTTAAAACAAGGAAGCGATGAGATTGACCCTCCACCTCTACAGTGGAAGGAAGGGATGACACATGGAGTATGAGAGAGCAAGCTGGAAGCTGCCTTTCCAGTCCGCTTGAGAAAGGAGGACCTGGAGCTGCCAGGGGATAGAGGAAGTGACCAATTCGAAGAGCACCTGGCATTGGACCTGTCAGGACTAGTAACCAGATGAGGGGATTAAGGAGTGGGAAAACACAACAAGTCGCTGCTGGATGATGACAGTGTTCATCAAAACAGGGAAATAGAGGGAGAAAAAGCAGTTCTAGGAAAGGAATGAACTTCGCCTCAGCTATGCTTAGTGTGAGGGTGCCCAGGGGACATATGTGCACACTCCACACATGGTGTGGGAAGACTGCTCTGGAGCCATCAGGCTGTGAATCTGGGAGTAAGAGACACAGCTGAAGGAAAGCTATGGAAAGACAAGACGACATGAGGCAGAATTCTAAAGAGCTGCAACGGACACTTCCAAAGGCAAGTACTAGGAGCCACCAAAGAGCAGTCTTCTGAGAAGTGTGAGAATGCGCAGACCTGGGGATGGTGGGTCAAGAAGTAGTGGTCATTGTCTAGCGTCCTAGGGTATAAATTTCAAAACTCACCACATAATTCAGCAACTGCAACTTTATTGATGACCTTAGTGAGAGACAGTCCAGGGCGGAAAGCCATATTTTATAGATGAGGAAACTAAGTTTCAGTGTTTAGGTGATCTATCTAAAGTCATGCAGCTTAATTCACACATTTATCCAGTAACCGTCAGGATAACTATGCAAGAGACACAAAGATGCAGTCCTGCTCTGAAAGAGCAAAGCTAGAGCCCAATTTGTCAAGTGCTAAGACAGAGACCTAGGGAGGGACCCAAAGAAAGGTGCAGCCAATTCCCTGACTGGAGGAAGCCTCCCAAATCTGGTCCTAGGCCTTGTAACTGAGCTAGGAAGGAGAAGAAGGACAGTCAGACTATGGCAGGGCTCTAGGAAAAGGGAGCAGCATAATTCACAGCCAAAAACATTCTGTAAGACATTAAGACAGGTAAGTCCAGACTGTTACTTCAACAGAAAAGACTAGAATATATACACACCCAGATGTTCAAATAACTGTTTTGAAAGGTCTTAAATGTAAAACTTTCCCAAACAAAACTATCTTAGTCACCCTTCCAAGGGTGGGGCAGAGTTGGAGGGCAAATACAAACTGGAGAGGGAGAGGGAGTGAGAAAGAATGCGAGTGTGTGCCTCTAAAAGTCAAACGGGAAGTTTTAGCCCTGAAAATGAACACAGATACAGCTTATGTGCTGTACTTCCTGTGCCAGGCATTTCACACTGATTTTCTTACTTAATCCTTAGAAAAATATGTCATTTCTCCCCATTTTACTCAACCAACTTATGTCCTGAGCTCCATGTCACATATAGTACGAGGTGGTGCCCAGATTCAAACCTGGGCCTGACGACTTGAGGCTGTACTATGACCACCTCTGCTGGGCCAGCCTCTACTTCACAACAAAGTCTGAAGACCAAACACAATTACCACAAGCAAGACTCCAAAAAAGATGCTGCCATCTGCCAGATCCTGCCATCCCATTTCATAAAACATCAACAAAAGACTACTTCTCATTTCTAATGAACACAATCTGCTTTGACTTGTTACAGGTCAACTTTTTATACCAGCTTTCTTCTAAATGGAAAGAAATTTAGACCAAAAAGACTTTATGTTGTTCTTTAAAACCAGTTTATTGAAAATATACCTATTCAAATGTCCTAACATTTGAAATGATGTGTCTTCAAATAAGCTGCCTTAAGCAATCTGGCAGTGCCCGGGGTGGTGGTGGGGGAGGCAGAAAGAGAACAGGAAGAAAGAAGCAAGGATGAAAAATCTTACCTAACTGAAAACTTACTTTTAACACACTTCATTTTATAACAAAGAAGACTGTTTTTAAAGCTTACGTATAAAAATATTTATAAAAGCAATAGTTTTAGGTAGATCAGAGAGGATGCCTTTAAGATGCTTATTTTACATAAGGTGGTAAGGAAAGTATTTTCCTCAACACCAAGTGACTTGGTTCAATCTACCAATTAAGCTAGTGTCTAGGGGCACAAGTTGAAAGCCTACTTACTGCTTAGTAATTTATGCCATTTCAAAATAACAGCAACAGGCCAGGCATCGTGGCTCACACCTGCAATCCCAGCACTTTGGGAGGCCAAGGCTAGCAGATCACTTGCAATCAAGAGTCCAAGACCAGCCTGGCCAACATGGTGAAGCCCTGTCTCTTCTAAAAATACAAAAATTAGCCAGGTGTTATGGTGTGCGCCTGTAGTCCCAGCCACTCAAGAGGCTGAGGGAGGAGAATTTCTTGAACCCTTGAGGTGGAGGTTGCAGTGAGCCAAGATGTTGCCAGTGCATTCCAGCCTGGACAACACAGCGAGCCTCTGTATCCAAAACAAACAAACAAACAAACAAACACCAAAAATAGCAACAAGATTATTTTAAAGGGCATTCAAAGAAATGTTTAGCAATTCCCCAAAGTAAATTTGTAAAAGCACACTGAGTTGTTTAGAAAGCATTTTTCAAAAAGAAAACAACAGACATTATAAAATATGGGTAGAGTTTTACCACATAAAGACTTAAAAACTACATATGGCAAAATGCAATAAAAAATAAAAGGCAGGCGGGGCTCAGAGGCTCACGCCTGTAATCCCAGCACTTTGGGAGGCCGAGGCTGGCGGATCACCTGAAGCCAGGTGTTTGAGACCATCCTTGCCAACATAGTGAAACCCTGTCTCTACTAAAATACAAAAAATTAGTCAAGGTTGCAGTGAGCCGTGATCATGCCACTGCATTCCCAGGTGACAG